>NW_018164576.1:327614-330748 GCF_001263595.1 Phalaenopsis equestris
TTCTCATTACCTGAACTCAAGCCTCAAGCCTCAATTCTTTGACCTACCTATCTTATATGCAATTGGGACTATCCTTGGAAAATCTTTGCAGGTAAATACGCCTACAGTTTATTTTTCATTTCTCAAGAGTGTCTATTGCAAGGATTTTGATTGAAAGGGATATTACACTAACAGATGTAGAAGAAATCTGGTTTGGCTCTGCTCACAATGAATATTGACAGAAAATCATTATAGAACAAAAACCTCACTACTGTAAACACTACAAAATGTTTGGGCACCCGCAAGAGAAATCTTTCAGATTGCACCCACAGTTGAGAACTAATAGTCAAAAGCAGGAACATGTTGTTAGTGCACTTGAACGCGTTCCCAACAAACCTGATGACAGCCAACCTGAGGAGAGAATCACCACAAGACAGAAAATGGTGTTTGTTCTTGGGAACCCTTCTCCTGACCATACTATAAGGGATTATGTTCGGACCGAAAATCGGGATAGCCCCGCAACTCCTTTACAGGAAGCATCAGGTGCAGATGTGACAATTCACACTTCACATACACTGGAACCTATTGTTGTGGCGACGAATGTATTGTCTTCTACTGTCATGCTCGAACCGAAAATCAGGATAGTCTCATAGCTCCTATTCAAGAAACATCAGGTGCAAAGGTACAGGTTTACACTTCTCGGCGGAAGAAGAAAGCTGGAGGCAAGGCTGGGGGCACACTCCAACTTGAAAACTTAATAGATGATACTTTGATTACTCATGACAATGGCACGACACTTTAAAATTTGTTATCTAGCTCTGCTCCTAAAACTAGAGAAAGAGGCAAGACTAAACTGATTCGTCCCTAGATACTTGTTTTTTTTTTTTTTGCATGTTTTAAATTTCTTGAGTCTCTTTGTATCCTTTTGTTGGGGTATTGTAGTACTTGGTATCGTATGGGTAGGATGTCTCTATTGGGCCCTCTCATACAACCTTTATGTATCATTTCTATTTCAACAAAATCAGCCCTTAGGCCCTTAGGCTTTTCAATATATAAATATATATATATATACATAGAGAGAGAGAGAGAGAGATTTATTTATTTATTATTTCACTATCTTTAGTGTCTAATATATTATAAAGTTTATCAAATAAACAAATGGAGTATTATACACAAAACAAGAATACATATAAAACAACTTCATTAAAGGAAAAGAAGAGGGTTACCGAGTTGAGAATATTCCAAAGAAACATGCTTGAAAAAATAAATATATAAACAATATTCAAGGGGTTCAAGATCAAACCATCATCTTTTCCACTGTTTGACGTGTTTCAGGATCCAGATCTGATAGTTTACTGTTTTCAGGCTCTACTTTCTGAGTATCGATTTCAGGTTCACCTTTTGTTACACACTTCCACCATTCCATTTGATTTTGTTTAGTAAGAAGTATGGATATGACTTCCTGATCCTCTACAAAATTTAAAAGTCAATACTCCTTCTTAAACCATAAACAACAACGACAAAAATATCAAGTAAATGCTCCCCAGATATGATATAAAGTCGCGTACCAATGCTCCAATAGCAATCATCAACTTTGACAGATTGAAAAAGGTCACCCTACAAATAAAAGCATGCATTAAGTTCACACAAATTCACTTGCCTCTAGTATAAAATAAATTAGGAACAAGAGAATTAAATTGTATAAAAATGAGATGGGAGAGAAAATAACTTACATCAATAATTGCAGGCTGTCCCTTGAGCCCAACCTTCAAGTGGTTCTTCTTTATTTCGCAGATCACAAATCTAGACTTTGTGCCTCGAGAAACTTTGATGTTAACGTTAACCTCTTTAAGTGTCTGGGTCCAACTATACTTCTCAAGGTCGAGACCATTTCCAATGTTTGGTTCTGGATAATAATTTTAAAAAACAATTAAAAGTTGAGTTTAAATTGGAAAAAAAACATAATATTCAATCGTTGAATCTAAACATGAACAAAACATATCAAAAACAGACCCACATACCTAAAACTTTAAAGAAGCAAATTCACACAATCTAGAGAGAGAGAGAGAGCGTATTAGAAGCAATTCCAATACAGAATACGTTGAGATCATAATCAACATAATCATTAGCCGAGACAATTAAAATCACACATGGGACCTATTCCCAAATCAACAAACTCTAACCAAGAGATAGAAGGCAAGATGGTTATAGCAATATTTAATTTAACGAGTAGAGCAAATCAGACCCCAAAAAAAACAGACAATCAAACGTTTGCTGCATTCAAGGAACTCGAAATCAAGAAAGCACGCACGAGACTGAAATAACTGAATTTAAATTCAACGAAACTATTTATACATGCCCCTAAAATCCATCTGCATAATTATCATCAAGCGACATTATAGCAATGATTGTGTACAAGATATGTAAAGATCTATTGCACAGATATAACTCATGTGATTGGCAGAGAAGCTGAAATGAATTTCTAAATTGTGTTTTATCTCATCATGTTGAATGACCCTATCTTTCTCACATTCAATTTTTAAAGCATCCTGTGGCAATCATTTCTGGATTCAAACACACCATTACCTATCACTCCGTTCCAACTCAATATCTCTCCTTTTATATTAGAAGATAACTAATGATTATCAAATATATTAGCCAATTTAGTATGAATCTCTTCTTTCAAATCATATACATGTTGCAAATGATTGTGGGAACTCATTATGCCTAAAAACTAAGTAGAATGTTGTCGGCCGTTTTTTTTTTAAACCTTTTTTGAAAGAGGTGATTTGATGATTTTATGATTTTGAAAATAATTTAAATATAAATATAACATTTTTGATTTTTTAAATGTAACATTTTAATTATAAAATAGGTGAGACCAAACGAGTCTCACATTTAAATAGTTTAAATGATTGAATACAATACTACAGTTAATACAATTATCCTGAAGAATAAATATATCACTTGTAATAGGTATTCAATCACCTAAACTATTTAAATGTGAGACCCGTTTGGTCTCACCTATTTCAAAAAGGTTATATTTATATTTAAATTATTTTCAAAATCATCAAATCACCTCTTTCAAATCACGAAGTCGAAGGTTAAAGACTCAACGATAAAAAACGGCCGACAAATTCTGGCGACTCCGCTAA
>NW_018164576.1:331338-334924 GCF_001263595.1 Phalaenopsis equestris
GTTTGGGGAAGAATTCAATTATATGGAAGCCAAGTTTGGGAATGTCGTTGTTGCCGTCATTAAGCCTGAAATGGACAAATCCGTCGAGCCTGTGATGGAGTTTAATATCAAGTCTGTTAATGAAATTCCCCCTCTGAAGAGGGCATTGATTGAAAAGAATTCTGTTGTTGCTGTAAAGTACGCCACTAAGAGCGCAAGGATCGCTCCCAAAACTATTTATGCTTCTGTCACTGGATTCACTGCTACTACACCAATTGTTCCACTAACAAAAGGAAGGAGATTCTTTACGAAGAAGTGTCTGGTGATGCTTTTCCCCCGCCGTTTTCTGCATTCGAAATTGGGTCCAA
This sequence comes from Phalaenopsis equestris, assembly GCF_001263595.1. Classification (NCBI taxonomy): domain Eukaryota; kingdom Viridiplantae; phylum Streptophyta; class Magnoliopsida; order Asparagales; family Orchidaceae; genus Phalaenopsis; species Phalaenopsis equestris. The sequence goes on from NW_018164576.1 coordinate 331,686, forward strand.
TTCAAAGTCCGTGCAATTTACTAAAACACAAGAAATTAGACGCAACCAGAAAATTCTAAGGCCTGAGAAGGCGAAAGCCACAGAGCTAGCTACTACTGACACTACCCTCTGACTAGGTGAAATAGGATTACGTGAGACCTCACCTCTATGCACGAGGAATAAGTTCCACCAGTTACCTGCCACCTACGGAGAGGTTGGAGCCTATGGGGCTGTTACCACATCACCACCACCATCTCTCAATAATGATCTAAGGCTGGTGACGACATTCGAAGGAAAATCTGAGATGATAGCAGGGGTGAACAAAGTATATTCTTTCAGAAAAGAAGCTGTAGCAAATATATTGCAGGATTTGATTAAAAATCCCAAATTCATATTACGAGAGTCAAAGAGGCTGGAAGAAGTCGACATGAAAAATCATCCCAACTACTGTCCTTACCACAGACTGCTCGGACATACTATAGAAAACTGTATCAGCTTCAAAGAATGGCTTGAAAAGAATTTGAAAAAATGGAAAAATAATGATTTCGAAAGAATATTTGACAAATCCCGAAGGACGAATGATTTCAGCTATTCCAGTTGCTCCATCTGATTTCCACACAACTACACTAGTGCTCAGCAAAAGAGGTGATGCTCATCAAAAATCTTCAATTGACCTTAAAATTGTGAAAGGAAGATTGATCGAGGATTCATTGGAAAAGCTTCGAGCCGACATTACACGGTTGTCTGAAGAACGAAAAAAAGATATGGGTGATGAACCCTACGACCCGTCAGAATATGAGATAGAAGAGTTTGCAGAAATTAACATTATTGAGGCCAGAGCCACCTTATCCTCGTGCGATGCTCCTTTACCCACTGAGGAGAACGTCGTGGATGAGTTGCGAAGAGCCACTCAACAACGTGATGAACAAATCAACCAGAAGAAGAAACGACGACCGCTATAGCCACTATTCAAGGACAATCACAATCACCGCCGATGGTACCCCCAGGGACAAGCCATTCAGAAAACGTCCAAATCGTCGATGGTAAAAATGAATTCACTTCGGTCGATGAAGATGATCAATCAAAGAAAGACTCAGCTCATGAATCAATATCAGAAAAAGACACTAACCAAATGGTGGAACAACAGGTGAGAAAAGCTCTGACTCAATCAAAAGGAGAGAAGTTGATTCTAAAGGGTAGGTCCTATCCTAAAGAATTTGATAATGTTCAATATCCTAAGGGTTTTATACCATCGTTGTTCAAGACATTTGATGGAACGGGAAACCCCTGGCAGCATGTTTCACACTTCCGAGTAAGTTGTGGCAACACGGGTGATAGTGATGCATTGTTGTGTCGTCAATTTGTGAGCAGTCTTTTGAGAATCGCTTTTAACTGGTACGCTGAACTGCCCAATGGCTCAGTAAAAATATTTGCAGAATTAGAAGACATCTTTGCTAAGCCGTTTGTTGGGGTTGGGCACCATATCACCGTCGGTGATCTTGTGGCCGAGCAACAGAAGCCAGCCGAAACATCGATGGACTACATTCTGCGATAGAGGAATTTGAGCATGAGCTGTAGCCACAACTCCAAGAACAACACGCAGTCGAAATCCTTCTAAAGAACATCCATGGTCCAGTGGGTTTCTTACTCGAGGGATTCACCATTAAGACATTTGAAAAGCTGCTTAAAAAAGTTGGGAATCTTAAGGAAAAAGCGAAACATATTGGGTTTTTTGAGAAGGTTGGAAAGCTAGAGCCCTTAAAGATATCGGAAAAGAAATCTGGGACTGCAGCAATGGTTGACAGGGGCAAGCGGCCGTTGCAAATTCAAGTGAAACAGTCTCAACAAATCTTCCAACATCATCGTTAGCATATTCAACAGTCATCTCAGCAGAGACCTTACCAGATAGACGAAGGACATGTTCCAATCATGAATACTCGATCAAATGGGATATATTCTTTTAAAGATGAAGCAACGAAAAAGATGTTTCGCAGTTTGGTGCGGGTTGCCCAAGCCAAAGAAGTCTGATGAGATCAACAAAAAAGGACATCTGAGATATTGCCCGTACCACAGGTTCATTGGACACACCATAGAGGAGTGTTGCAGTTTCAAAGACTTGCTCGAGAAGAAGTTCAAGAAAGGGGATGTAACGATCCCGGGAGAGTATTTGAAAAGAACCTGAAAAAGGTTTTGTCAATATGATTTCGGTCGATCTCAATGTTCTGATTAACTCCGGTGCAGCTTTCAAGGAATGTAACTTCTTTTGATTACTATTGTACTACTTTTATTGTCGAAAGAGATATTAGTAGTATCAATGTTTGCTTGTCTCGTCCCTCTTGCAATGAATGAAATAAAAGAAAGTTTGTTGTTCCAAAATTGTTCAATACTTAAAAAAAAACTCTGCATCCCAAAAGAAAAATTTTTGGATTTCTAATACGAATATGACTTCAGGGGAGAATGAAATTAATATCTTAATAACTGAGTCATCCACTTTAAGGGAATTCGGGCTGGGTCCTAAGCTGATTTCAAAATAAGATAGTGTGGTTGAAATACGAATAGTTGACTCGGGATATCACGAGCCTTTTAATTTCCTGCCATGTGACTAAGTGATTGGGTCCTGACTTTTTATAATATTTCAGAATTCGTCTTAAGAAGTATCTAAGAATTATTTGTCAGGGGAATTTGGACATTCAAAATCTTTAATATATCTTTCACCAGATATAGTAATTCTCAGAAAACAAACGGAGCAAAAAAAAATTGTGAATCCCCTGAGAAGAAGCTTGAGGTGAGCATAAAATCAAAAATTGGTGTTTGAATTCAAACATTCAAAATCTTTAACATATGTCTCACCAGATATAGTAATTCTCAATAAAAAAAAGAGGGAATAGAAAAAAAAGAAATGAAAAATCTCTCTGAGAAGAAGCTTGAGGTGGATGTACAATCAAAAATTTGTGTCCAAATTTCCCCTTATTAATGAGACTTGGAATACTCTCTTAAGGAAATTCTCCGGATATTATACTCAGGAAAAAGTTCAGCGATCTCGAGTCTTTTGGTTGATTATTAATTGACTCAGAAATATCTTCGATAAGTGAAAAACATTTTGATCACACGACCAAATTTCTGAAATAAGCGTTGCTTTAGAAGCTCCTCCTATCGCAATCTTTCAAAAATCAAATCAAAATTCTAGAAGTTGAAGATTTTACATCTGATTCCGCGTTGCTTTAGGAGCTCCTCCTATCGCAATCTTTCGCAATCTTTCA
>NW_018164576.1:334934-336186 GCF_001263595.1 Phalaenopsis equestris
CTTTCAAAATCAAAATTGTTGAGAATTTTACATCCACATCCGATTCCGCATTGCTTTAAGAGCTCCTCCTATCGCAATCTTTCAAAATCAAAATTCTAGAGGTTGGGGATTGTGATCTGATTCCGCGTTGCTTTACGAGCTCCTCCTATCGCAATCTTTCAAAATCAAAATTCTAGAGATTGAGATTTTACATCCGATTTCACGTTGCTTTAGAAGCTGCTCCTATCGCAATCTTTCAAAATCAAATTCCAGAGGTTGAAGATTTTACATCCGATTCTGCGTTACTTTAGGAGCCCCTCTTATTGCAATCTTTTAAATCCCCTTCAATGGATGTTAAGGCTTCTGATTCCTTTAAATTTCAAATCCTTCGAGATAGGTGTGAGTCCCTGAAAGCGGCATCTTATTCTCATGTCATCTTTCGAGGTTGGTACTTAAATTTCAACTCTCTTTCCGAGATTGATACTTAAATTTCAATTCTCATTTTGGGATCAGTACCTAAATTATGATTCTCATCTTTTCAAAACATCTAAAACTTGATAATTTGGAACCTACTCTCCAATCCCCAGCGAAATTTCCGACTCCTTGATTCCGATCGAATGTTCACTTGTTAATTCTAAAAAAAATCTTCAAAAGATCTTCAGGGCACTCTTGCCTTTAGGTTGGGAACTCTCCAGCGAAGGACTCAACTCATTTATTCACTAAATCTTTCTCGAGCTGTGGGTTCCCGATTGGGAATTCAACTCAAATTCAATTTCATATCAAGTTGGACATATTTGATCGGTCTGCTTAAACATTCCTTGGTTTGTTGATCCATTCGGTCAACACCAATACGCGCGGTGTGCTTGGTCAGAAACCGCACCTCTTGGGGGTCCATTTGTTGACCTCATTTTTAGGTCATTTCTTTTTCCTTAGGGTCTTAGCACTCAAAGGAAAATTTCTCAATAGGACTCCAAGCCTTAGGAAAACATTCGTCACGACCTTTTCGTCACATACACACACCAAATGCACAAAATTCACAAAATTGCATGACATCGGACTTTAATTAAGCCCAGAGAACGGATGAAAATGCAAACTTCTCTGGATGACCTCCGACGACAAAATGGACTACGTCAACGCATCCGGGAAATCAATTTTGGCAAGAACACCCATATTTTCATATTTTCGACACGAGAAAATTGACACGCAAATCGATGAATTCATCAAAACGACCTCTGACGACAAAACAGACAGCGCCGATGCGTCTGGAATGCCG
>NW_018164576.1:336228-336595 GCF_001263595.1 Phalaenopsis equestris
TATATGACGGCACCGCGCACGAATAAATTGCATGAAATTTAATATATATATATATATATATGCATGAATAAATTGCTCTGACGCATTCCGGCTTTCCCCTCCCACGCCTCTGCGATTCTCGTCGTCTTCTCCTGCGCGACTTGTCGTTTCTCTGGACTGCGATTCTCTCCGGAACCCCGAAATAAAATCGGAACCCTGAAAGTTTCGGCTCCGAAACCTCCACAAATCTTCTCCACAGCACTTCCAAAAGACCTCAAGCACACGAGATGAACAGAGCAAGAAAAATCGAACCAAAGAGATTTAGAGGAGATTTTGGCAGCACCTCCACCGTCTCCAAAAATTTTCGGCCAACCCTAAAACTCTTTCC
>NW_018164576.1:337199-348554 GCF_001263595.1 Phalaenopsis equestris
ATATATATATATATATATATTAAATCACATGCGATTCATTCACGCGCAGTGTCGTAACAAAATGGGTGTCTTCCCTAGGCAAAATCGACATTCCAGACGCATCGGCGTTGTCTCATTTTCATCCGTCCTCTGGGCTTAATTAAAGTCCGATTTCGTGCAATATTGTGAATTTTGTGCATTTGGTGTGTGTATGTGACGAAAAGGTCGTGGCGAATGTTTTCCTAAGGCTTGGAGTCCTATTAGGAACTTTTCCTTTAAGTCTTCACAAAATAGCCCATAACCGCTCGTTCGTAAGACGATGGTCTTGTGTCATAAATGTCAGACATCAAAGAAAAATAGGAATTGATTAGAATTTCTAAAAATGTGGGTCTCAATTCTAGTTTTCTAAGATGGTCAATAGGAACTCCTAGAGCTAGATCCTAAGACCCTAAGGAAAAAGAAATGACCTCAAAAATGAGGTCAACAAATGTTTAATAAAATCTAAAGGCATTCTGATGCGGGATGGAGTATTACAATTCAACGGGAACGCGTTTTTTTGCGCAATTGTGGGAGTTGATAGCCATACGAGCCTAATTTCAATTTAGGCATTTTTTTTCTCGGATTTTTTTCATACTTCTCGATTTCTATCTACGTTATTTTCTATCAGGAACTTTTATATATGTTGTATTCTTACTAATTTTAGACTTGGCTTTGCTTTTATGCATTGTGGAGATTGTAACCTCTGATTTCTGCTCTAAAAAATTTTGTGGAGATTGTAACCTCTGATTTCTGCTCTAAAAACGAAAAAATTTTTTTTTCCCTTTTTTTTTTTTTTTTTTTTTTTTTTTTTTGCCATTGACGTGTTTACATCTTGAAGAATAGGTGGTGGATCCCCCTCACCATTTCACCATCAACCCAGTGCTTCCAGCCAGACAGCTATCAAACTTGTTGTTATCTGCTGTTTGACAGCAGAAAACTGCTGTTTTTTTATCCTGGTTTGCCATCCAGCCTGTTCTGGCCGGATTTCTCTTACCCATCCTACAACTTCCCTATCCCTTTCTTGAACTCTTTCGCCTTTTAGCAGCAGTAGAATGTTGTCACATTCAACATTTAACGCTATAAATATTGCCAAATAATCTCATGCCTGTAAACATACTCAGACTTGCATGTAAATATAGCTATAAATAATATCAAATCCCAACAAATGTGCCCTTAACATATTGTACTATACTCAACAACCTAAACTAAATCAACATTTCCATCATTTATGGATGATAAACAATTGACAATTTCAATGGATTTCCCAACTTTTTTTCAACAACTTTTTTTAAAATAACTCGTTAAGTTATGTATTCATGTCAAATACAATAATATAAATTAATCAACACAATTTAAGCACATCAATGAAACATAACTTATCAATGTGCTGTAAATTCATTTATAAATGAAATGAGTCATTTAAAAAAAATGATCAAATACTTTTTAATCATGTTTCTTAAGAGTTTGTAGCTGTCCTGACAAAATATCCATGTTAAGATCCTGTCGAGGCTTGTACGGAATGTGCAGGGGTGTGCAAAGGCCTATTCTCTCTCTTTTCTTTTTCTCCCATTAGCTATTTGAAAAACTCTAATTCAAATCTATTTTTAAGCTAGACCAATTACACCGATCATTAGTTATGTTTAATGTCTTATCTATCAACATGCAACTCTAAGATAAAAAAGTCCACAAAATATAATCCAGACATGTGACCTCAAATAAATAACCATCTTTGTTAATATAGATGCTATTATTTAGATTCAGTTATATATCATTATAAATCTTAAATATGCCACTCTTCCCTAACGTGATCAAAATCAATCACCTTAAAATATAGTATGAAAAATACCAGCCCTACTCCAAAGTTTTGAGAAACTTATTTTCAACTTAATAACAATAGTTAACGCACATATGTAAGTTCCTACACAAATTAAACCGTTTTTGCACTCTATGTACTAATTTCTTTTGTGAACTTCAATGCAATCATAACAAAAGGTAAATTCTTTAAGAAACAAATAATGTCTCCAACAATGAAGTGACTGTACAATAATATAGAATTCCCCATCAAAATTTGAATACTTTCACTTTGCCTCATTCAATTTTTAACTAAAAGAGATAATTGGATGCCTATCTTCGCTCAACAAAGCCAATAACTACTTTAGATGCACCAAAAAAACCTTAAAAAAAATTATTAAAATCAAAAAATTTAAGCTCAGGTGCATTCGTAACTCCTTAATTTTAATAAAAACGCAAACAGCAGATTTTGCCAATTTAAATTCCACTTTCATAAGACTTTTAGTAATTGGTGCTATCATATCATAACATTACATCTCCTTATTAACTATTTCTAAGAGATAATCATACAATGAAAGCTCAAAATCTCACAAATATTATTAGTGTCGACCAAGTATTAATTATTTTAAACAAAAATCAATAGACTATGAACAGTAAGTCTATAGCCCCAAAAAGATCACAATTAATGGTACAAATGGATCAAAATGCTATCACATTACAAAACAAAAAACTTTCCAAACTAACAAGGTGCATTAAGCATAACCCCAACAGCAATAATATTCATGGTGCAGGCGTGGTTTTATCATTGGTGTACATGCATCTGAACAGTGATTGAAATCATTCAAAGTAAGCACAATCAAACAAATATTACAACCGTAGTGAGGTGCACAAGATGAAATGAAGATTGCATTCTGAACAAGGCATGCGCGATTGCGAGCAAAGTATGCAATCTCGACGAGGCATCTGCAATTGAATAGAGATCAACATCACAATGCTGCATGCACAATAAAAAGTAGATCGCAATTGCAGCATGACATGAACATTATTGGTGGGATGCACAGGATCGAATAAAAAATATCTGAGTCGATCTAGCTGTGTACTAAAATCAACCAGCCCTATATAGAGTGAGTTCACTCGAATCTAGTGTACATGATGGAATAGAACGGTTTTGTGAACGACTTGGGCAATGTCCTAATTGGATGTTCATGGCACTGTAATGATCAAATCGGGGTGAGAATAAAAGCTAGCCAAAAGATACGTACAATTACTAAACTCGAGTATTATAAAAATTAGGTCAACATCCCTTCAATGGAATGGAATGTTAATGATACTTTTTACATTATCTAATTTTGAATACAATCACCGCCCCTTCCAACGCCAACTAATCATGAATTACAATAGGAAGAAGAAAAAAGAAAATCATAAAACTTACTTAAACCTCAAATTCAATGTCCAAAGCTAGTGTAATTTAATAGACGTTTAAGGCCCAAGACTGAAGGTGCGCCTCACCATAAAGTTCTCGAAAATCGCCTTCGGCTTCACGCTTTAATGGCTTGAGTGAGCCTCGCACCTTTTTCAATTAAGATGTATACCTTCAATCTAATAATGAACATATATGGACATCGTGACACGAACATGCCTTTGACACGATATTATAATTTTATAATTATATATTTTATCAATTTTAAAATAATATATAATAATCACATAAAGTAAATAAATAATAAATTAACATTATAAGGATAAAAAATTGATATTTATGCATAAAAAAATTAATAAAAGATCATCAAATCATTCATAAATCATGGAGGGCAAAAAAATTCCTAAAATTATGTAAAATAGTAAATACAATAAAAAATAATAAGTGATCAAATTCTCAAAAAAAAACTTTAAAAATAATTAGTCATCAATAATTTTTTAAAGTGTTATATATAAAAATAAGCATAAATTATTTGGCACAACATCAATAATCAAAATTTAATAATTTATTATGGAAATTATTACTACTTATAAAATTTAAACTATATTGTTCAAGACAGGTGATCAATATATATATATATATATATATATATATATAGACACTCAACAATCGTGCTTACCATGTCTTGAATAATACATATCCAAAACATGTCGGGCATATCACGCTTCTTTATAGAAAAAAGTTGTTGCATCATAAATCGAGGTTTTACACCTCAAGACATTTGAAAGAGACGCCTCACATTATAAGATGATGGAAATTGAAAAATAAAAATCTTTATTACATGATATTATATATTTAATATACTTACAATAAACTCTAACATAAATTTTTTTTAAGTAGAGTTGAGAGTCTATTTAGAGAGAATGTATCGCGTAGATAGCCCATACCTATAATCATTGAGAGCTACAAGCGATAAGACTTTAAATATATTATTTATGCACTTATAATTATTTTTCCTTAATTTTATTTTGGTTGAAATTTTTATTTTGAATTTTAGCTTTCTTTTAAATGTGTTTTTTGTTATTTAAACTATTTTAATGCTTTTGATAGCTAACCGCTCATTAATTTTTTATGTTCCAATATGATTTTTGGTGTTTAATAAATAAATATTCTTATTCATTTTGTAACATATTTTTATTTATTTTTAACGACTTTTTATTTTTCATGTTTTTATTTTCACTTTCATTTTTAATTGCATTTATTTTTACAAGATTTTTAATGCATTTAAATAATTTTTTAGATATTTTATTCATTAGTTTATTATAATGATCATCAATACAAAACAAAAAAATTTAAATTGAAAATATAGTAATCAACTTGAATGACCCGAAGAATGTTAAAGAAAATGCTAACTTTAAGAAAATTATTGGTTATTTTAAAACCCATAATGATCATATGACTTGCACCCACCTTGATGTTGGAGCATGTCAAAAGATGCCAAATTATGTCAAAAAAGAATGTTGCATCAAAAGAAGTAACTCAAGAAAATATATATTCGTTCGTTTTCAACAAAAAGATCCGAGTAGTGGATCTTATTTTATTTATTTTTTATAGAGGAACCCGAGAATAGACATTTTTGTAGTGAATTTAGATGAAGATGAGAATAATAACTCTCAAACAATACCTCTTTGATTAAAAAAGAAAACATTGGAATAATATCATTAGATATTGCAAACTGGTTCTACGAAAATAGAATTTCATTCAATATGGCAAGAAATCTTTCGTTAACCAATATCTTTCTGTTGAATTCTAATGTTGAAAATGAGATCTTTAGGGTTTAGGGTAATAACAATAATTTGATGAGAAAGGCAGCAAAAAGGAAATTCATCTACAAAGTATTAATAAGGCAAGAGAAAACAATAGGAGATTAAAAAAGAAATAAAACTACTTATAAGAAAATAGGAGACATTACAACAACAATTTTATATCCCACTAAATGGAGCTGACTACACGAGTCTTATTCCTCCACCGTGTCATATTGAGTGTCATATTTTCAATCAATTATAATAAATTCAGGACATTTTTTATAAAACATGCAAAGTTTTTTTAGGTCTACTTTTACCTCTTTTAAACATAATCGAGTCTAAAACATCTAATCCAAACTAGGTCACCAGATGGGACATTTAATGTGAGCAAACCACCTAAGAAGGCTCTCTCTAATCTTGTCTGGCACTGGAGCTACTCTAACCTTTTCATGAATGCATTCATTTTGCATTTTGTCTCTAATTATAAACCCACTCATCCATCTAAGCTTTCTTATCTCATCAACAAGTAACTTAATTTTATGTTTCTCTTTTACAGGCCAACATTCTGTGCCATAAAGCATTGCAAGTTTCATCGCAGGCTTATAATTTTTTTTTTTAAGACTAAGCGATATTTTTCTATCACATGATAAGTCTGATGCATTCCTCAACTTCAATTCTACTAATAATATCCCCATCTATATTGCCATCACTTTTAACAATACACTTGAGATATCTAAAATGTTCACTCTTTTTAAAGATTTGATTAATCATTGTTACAACCTCGTACTAGATACACTACTACTAACATTACATTCCATGTATTCAATTTTAGATCTACTCAATTTAGACTTTCAAATTGACCTCCATAATTTAAATTCTCCGTGAACTATCTCGTCTTAACCACAATAAGGATATCATCATTGAAAAGCACAGAAGGAACATCCTCCTATAAATGTCCTGTAACAACATCCATACTAAAACAAAAGGATATGCCAATCCCTGAGGTGCCTGGGTAAATACGAAAATATTTGGTTAATCATTCATATGTTTTAACACAAGTAATAGCTCTAATATGCATATCTTTAATGATTTGAATATAAGTAATATTAACATACTTTTCTCTAGAACTCTCCAAAATACTTCTTTTGGAACATTATCATAATTTTTTTTTTCTAAATCAACAAAAATCAAATGTAGATCCTCCCGTCTCTCTTTGTACTTCATCAAATCAATAAATATATAGCTTCCATAGTAGAATTGCCTAACATGAATTCAAACTGATTTTGAGAAATTTTTGCATCAAGTCGTAATGTATGTTCTATAACTCTACATAACTTTAATTTATAACACATTAACTTAATTCCTCTATAAATTAGACACTCTTGTGCATTGCTTATATTCTTAAAAATAAGAATTAACAAACTCTTTCTACAATCATCAGACATCTTTTTAGTGTTTAAAATAATATTAAAAATTGTAATAAGTCAAAAAAATTTCAAATCTCCAAAATATTTTCACACTTCTATTGGAATGCCATTAAGTCTTCTGTTTTTTTCATTTTTAATTTTCTTTAAAACCTCCTTCACTTCTATTTTATTAATGTTATGGTAGAAATTGGAAAAAATATGACCATTAATTCATCATAATTTGTATGTTATTATATATTACTTAAACCTTCAATCAATTGTAACAAAGACTTCATTTTCTTTAAAGCCTCAACTTTTTTTATTAATGCAACAGTAAAAATAAGAAAAATGTCCATTCATCCATCATAATTTGTATGTTATTGTATATTACTTGAACCATCAATCTCATTGTAACAAAGACTTGTGAATAAAGATCAAGGCTAATATATATGCATTCGAGGATAGGCTTGTCCCTGAAGCAAAATATTGAATGGCTAACAATCAAATTGAGGGTTTCATTAAAAAATAGAATGTTTGGATTCAAAACAATCTAACCATGTCAAAAGCACATTCTTATACTAAATTTGCATGCCCTTATAATTTTATACTAAATTTGAACATAAACAAGTTGATTTATGTTCAATAAAAAACTAGAAGATGGGCATGTTAAATAAGACCGATTTCCTTGTCAAATAAAAAACTAGAAGATGGGCATGTTAAATAAAAAACTAGAAGATGGGCATGGGCATGTTATATTCATCAACATTTCCTTGTCAAATAAGACTGATTCCCTTCGATTGCTAATGATGAACCAATTTGAATTGAATCGGTAGTGAAAGAAACTCGTGAAGGATTTAAAATTGAGGATGAATGAATTGCTTAAGTAATGATGAGAATGAATATACCATTTAGAACATTGAAAAAACAAATAAATTGGATGCAACTTCTACTTCACAATCATTCAACAAAAAAAAACAAATGGGCTTTAGACATCAAAATATTCAATAAATAAGTTAATATAGTGGATTATTAAGTTATGTTATTAATTTATTATTCTTTTAAAATGAGTACAATATTAATTGATATAGTAAGAAAAAATATAATGATTGAACCAAAATTTAAAGATGAATATGATATTGAATCAGAAAGTGATAACATTACATATGAATACATTATTACTCTTGAAAATATTGAAAGTGAAGCTGTACACCAACATCCTCGTTGCATATTTAAATTTAAACTACATATCAGGCTTAATCACGTTACATGCTTTCACTTTAGATTAATATTTAAAATTAAATCTTACATTTTATTTTCTTATTATGTGATTTCTGTGGTTTATGATGATAAACTAAGTTAATATGTAAATATTTATGAATTTTTTTTTAATTGAGCGTGCCTTTTTTAAGGCTTACATCTAAATGTGCTTCAAGGGTTAAGCCTCATCTAGCTAACACAAAACGCTCCAGTTCATATTTTCAATTTTTTAATAATTTATATAAATTTTCCTCAAATAAATCAAGTGATCATCACATGTATAACAATTGTAAACTAATATAAAAATATATTAATTCATACATATACAGACATCATATCAAACTAATCCAGGGTACATCCCATCCATACAAAATTCATCATTATAAACATGTAGATAAATTACAAATAGAATTAAAAAATAATAATAATAAAATTACATAAAAAATTAAACTGAAATATTTTTCCAATTATTTATTTATTTTGATATTTTTGATGCATCAGCTTGTAGATCCATCGTTATTGCCAAGTGATATAAGATAAGAAATGAATAAGAGCATAACTACTAAAATTCCAAACAAGAATGAAGTTATAAACAAGTTACCAAATTTAGAAACAGTGTAAAATAAAGCATCTAAAAGTCATGCTTTCTAATAAGACAATTTATCCAAAACAATTATTCAATATGTTAAATAACTAAACAAACAACAATAAAACAAAGCACAGTCAACAATAAAATAATCATTACAGCAAATACCCAATCTCTCGTTTGTTTTGGATGCCTTGAAAGTAACATCATATAAACACTCATTAATGCCCATATGGCTGGAAAAAAATGGGTATAACGGGCAATTAATAGGAAATACAATACTCTCTAGGATTTTAAACACACAGTTATCAAACCTAGAAATATTTATAATATATGACTACATAACATTTGTAATTTTATGAATCACAAAAAGAAACTTCACAATCAAAACAAGATCTATTTATCATAATAAAATCTCAAACTCATCAAAAAACATGCCCCATAGGGGGATTTCATTAACCGTGACATAAAATTTCACGTTTACAAAGAATTCTGACAAAAAATAAAAAAGCACAAATCATTAACAACACAAAATAATTTAATTACAGAAACCGTTCTTTTTCAGCTGCATGGAAAAGAGAAAAAAAAAATCATTTAGAATCATATAGAACATTCCATACCCAAATAAATAACAATCCTACTTAAATATAGGGATCTACATGATAAGAGGCCTTAACAATGCTTGTTGAGGAGAGCAATGAGAGAGAACAAGGAAAAATGTGATATAAATTGAGTAGCAACATGGCACATCAAACAAAGATCGGGGACTACAAAGCATAGCTCGTCCCAAACAAACATCCCACGAGCTACAATATTGAATGAGAAGAGAGTTCAACTAAACCATAAATCAATGCAAATCTACATATCTCAAGGCATTAAACCACGAACAAAATGATGGGGAATAATAAATTGTAGCAAAAAAGTAAGGATGGAGAAATTTCAGAAAGGAATAACACCACAATAGGTATGAAAACACAAAGGATAGCCTACTATGAGAGAAGTAAAATCTGCAAAACTGGCAGTGATTCTATTAGCGGCAAACCTAACGCTTGAGAGAAAAAGAGGGAGCAAAAGGGAGAAGAAAACCCAAAGAAGTGAGTGAGAATCCTGGCAGCAAACCTGGCTATCATAAGCAGAGATTTGAGTCTTAATCCAAAAGAGCAGAACAGAGAAATAGAGATGAAAACAAATGAGCTGAATCTCATAAATTGTGCTCTCCAAATAATTTTAAAAATTCTGTCAAATCCACAGATCATAAAATAGACGCTTGAAACAACTTTTGTGTGGTTTAAGTTAAATATTGGTAAAATCTTCATCCAAAAAGCCTCATACGTTAAAATACATATTTATCGGTACAATTATAAAATAATAATTGCTTTGTTTGTTTGTGTTTATAGTGACTTTCTTAAGACAACTTTCTAAGGCTTTCAATAATTATAAAAAAGAAAACCAAGAAAAGCAAAATCTCTTAATAATTTATAAAAGTTAGGGACCAAAGAGGAGAAAATATACTTTAAATAACTAACGCTAAAGAAGAGAAATTTTAACCAAATCAGCTCTAAAAAGACTATTGGTTATTATTTAAAATAACAAAGCAAAGTAAAAAAACCAATATTACAAGAATGATGAAAATCATGTCATATACTATTAATCTATAAAAAAAAGTGAATTTATCTTCAATAAACCATAGCTAGAAAAATAATATGGAAGTTGCTCTATGTTTTGATTGACAATTTTTTAATTAAATCTTAAAGATTAAGATGTTAAAGAGTAGTTAAATAAAAAAGCTATGGTACGCTTGTTAAAAGAAATGAAGATGCTTCGCATGGTACTATGGCAATAATTATAGAAGAATCAAAATTTAATGTCATATAATAAAGTCACAGGGTGGCAATCAAAGTCATAAGAAAAATCACAAGAATATCGTAGAAATAATTTTGTTTCATTTTAAAAAGATCTAAGAAAAACGGCATGCAACTTGCAAATCTTTAGATGACATGACCTAAATAGTTAATTGGCATAAAATATAGGCTAAATATAAAAGTTAATGACAATAAACTTAATAATTATCTAAGAAAAATGCAAAAAATAAGGGAAACCAAATTTTGATAAAATCAAAGGGCTAGCATACAGCCATACATTACACAAAAAGATGCTCGTATTGATGAATCCATATAATTCAAATTCGAAGCTTTTTAACCATTACATGAAGAGAAAACAATCCCGGAAGAAAGAAACTTTTGGTTAAATGTTTAATGAAGCAATTTATGACATAAAGGCCTTAATTTTGGGTGACAAGGAAATCAATAGAGTCAGGTTATCTGTGCAAAGATGTGTTTATTAGGACATATAACAAAGAACAAGAGTATATATATTTAATTAACGATAGGTGATGTGATATACATACCACTGAATCCTTACATGTTTACATATGTAATATCAAAATCTTTATATTTATTTTCACAATACTCTAATCACTAAATCACATCAAAAATATCAATATTATTGATTTATCATAAATAAAATATTGCCTCTGTTTTGATGTGATTTATAATCAAGGGTGCCATAAATGCAAATAAAAAATTTTTGGTGCAAGACAAATAAACACATAATAACTATGTGGTATGAATTAAATAAAAGATATGAGCCAACAACTTAAGTGGGTTATTTGTGCACGGCAAAGATAAAATGATGCATTAATGAGATCAGTGGATAGACAAATCATCAAAAAATTTCAGAAAAGAAAGAAAAATTAGTGGCTTAAAGGTAGCCCAAATAGACGAAAAATTATTTTGTCTGACGACCGCATGTGCTCTACATGCGGTTAGGGCTGTCAATTTGACTCGTTGTTCGTGAACAGCTCATGTTCGGCTCGTTAAGCAGCTCGTGTTCGGCTCGCTCGTGTCCGGCTCGCTCTTTAAGTCAAACGAGCCGAACACGAACAAATTTTTAAGCTCGAAATGAGCCGAACACGAACAACAGTTTGTTCACTCTTGTTCGGCTCGAAATGGCTCGAAAAAAAAAATTATATAACTTTTTATATAACAATATATTACATATATTATTTATATA
>NW_018164576.1:348772-350249 GCF_001263595.1 Phalaenopsis equestris
ACGAGCCGATTTCGAACACGAAAAATTTCGAACGAGCCGACCACGAGCCAAGCCTGAGCTCGCTCAATCTCGGCTCGTTTACAGCCCTACATGCGGTAGCGAATGAAAAATTAACAAGTGTAATGGTGGGCCCTCAGTGAAGAGAAATAAGCAGAATGTGTGACCCGACCCGAACTCCGCCCAATAACCGGAAAAAGCGTATATTTAGATTTATGGAATCGCGTCAAATCTAGCATTTCGACATTTTTTATCCCGCCAAAGATTATTGGTGTCTTATGAATGTAGATTTTTTTTATTTTCTCGTCTGTTAGTATTCGACGGGTAGGGCAGAGTTCTTAATCTGTGCCGACACCACATTAAATGGATTTCTCATTCGACCAAAAAATGTTGATGGAATCTCAGAATGATGGCGATCAGCTTTGATCATTAGCTTCGTCCGGAAGTATTCCTCAGGTAGAGTTCTTTTTTTGTTCTGTGTGTTGTTATTAATGGCTTCCAAATGATAGTATTGCTGGGCTCGGATGGTGTGATTATTATACTATTTGATTGCTAAGTTAATTTGTAAGTGTTATCATTGTGTTTAAGTTGTCGTAATGGTATTATTTTTCTGGTATTATTGTGGTTGATATTATTTTTTCTGATATCATTTGGGTCTTATTTAGGTTTTATCATGGGTTTATTATAGTGTTATTATGATTATATTATGGTAGTATTTATGCATTATAGGCTTTCAAGTGTGTGTGTGTTATTATGGTATTATTACTATAGTATTATGGTTGTATTACATATCATGGTGTTATTTATTTTTGTATCTAATTAGTGTTTTTAAACAGAGTGTTATGTTTGGTGTGAGTAGTGTTATGTTTGGTGTTATCATGGTTTTATTATGGTAGTATTTTTGTATTTTTGTCTTTGAAGTATACTTTTGTGTTATTATGGTATTATTTATGTGGTATTATGATTGTATTATGTATTATGTTGTTATTGATTTATCGTTACGTACCAGCATGAGAGCCTTTAACTGTGTGCATTGATCCAAATGCGGATAGTTTGTTTCGCGCGGTGGTTCATAATGAGAAGGAAGCCTACGAAAATTATTGTGCATATGCACACAATATTGGATTCACTGTGCGAAAGGACCGTGTTGGTTTTTGGCCTAATTCAAAAAAGATTAAGACAAAGGATTTCATTTGTGGTAAGGCTGGTTTCAAGAAAGAATTGAATAGCACTGTACCTCCTTTGGATTGTACTAGAGCATCACGAACTTGCTCAACTATTTTTTTGACAGCCATGATCCGATATGTCGTCGATGTAGAAGGTAACTGGTCAGTTAAAAAATTTATAGAAACTCATAACCATCCTTTGGCGGCAGACGGTGACAAACATCTATTGCGTTCTAGCAGAAAAATGGGTGATGTCAGTGCACAAGTGCTCAGATCGATGACAAAATCAGGGATCAGAACAAGCGATGCCTTTA
>NW_018164576.1:350345-353194 GCF_001263595.1 Phalaenopsis equestris
GACGCTAATTGGGGACGTTAATTCTCTACTTAGATTGTTCACTGAGAGGCAAGCAGAGGATACGATGTTTGCATGGGACGTCCAAATTGATGAGTCTGGTAGTTTAATGAATTTCTTTTGGAGTGATGGAATATCCAGACTTGATTACGATTGTTTTGGGGATGTCATAATATTTGACACAAGTTATAGATTAAATAAATACAATTTATATTGTGGGTGTGAACCACCACTGGCAGAACGTTCTATTTGGAGTTGGCTTTTTGTCAGATGAAACAGTTGAATCATTCAAGTGGCTATTCAAATCATTTATTTGGATTATGGACAACAAGCACCCGATGACAATATTCACTGATCATGATCAAGCAATGGCCAGAGCCATTGACGAGTGCCCTCCGCACACAAGACATAGATTATGTCAATGGCATATTTACAAGAAATTATCTTCAAAACTACATTGTTTCATTTACAAGAAATTATCTTCAAAACTACATTGTGGTGTAAGCACCAAGAAAGTCAATGAGTTTTTTTATAAATGCATAGTTAGGTGTAACTCTGAGGAGTTTGAAGAAACTTGGCAAACAATGATTGTGTTAGAAAATCTATATGAGAATGTTGGGTTGATTAGCTTGTACAATATCAGGCATAAGTAGTCAACAGCTTTCAATAAGGAAATATTTGGGATGGGGACCCTTTCAACACAAAGGAATGAGTCGACGAATATCATTTGTCATAATGCCTCTAAGCCAACAAGCACCCTCACTGAGAGTTTCTTGGGTTTCTTGGGTCTTGAAAATACTTGGAGAAGGAATGAGAGGGATGAAGATTTTAAAAGCTTGGATTTTAAATCTGAACAGTTGGTATTTTAAATCTGAACAGTTGGTAATTGTCCCCGCTGTAAAAAGTAGTCCTGTGTTGAGGCAAGGAGCTTTAGTTTATACGAGAAAGTTATATTCAATGATTGAAGCAGAGTTGTTACATGTTTTGTGTCAACTTGCTGTGGAGTGCTCTGCCACCGGAATTCAGAATTTTATGTTAGAAACTTAGATAATGAGCACACAGTCAGACCGTGGATTATTAAGGTCGATAAAGGTAATTATGAAATTACATGCAGTTGTAAAAAAATTGAAATAATGGAGATATTATGTGTTTATACCCTAAGAGTGCTTAACCATGAGAATATAACAAAGATCCCTAATAAATATATTTTACTGCGGTGGTTGGTTCATGAAAAGAGGGATATATATAACAACTATGGTTATAAACATTTGAAAGATTCACAAACTTCAGCAACTTGTTCGAGTGGTCTCATATATCGAACGCACGTTCATAAATTTGCATACCGGATCAGCATATTAACTCAAGGTAATGAACTTGCTGAAAAAAACATGCTGGAAACATTAAGGAAACTAACACTCGAATCTAAAGTCATATTAAATAGGAAAAAATCTCAGGAAATGTCAATGTCAAAGAAGAAAAAGACACTAATAAACCACACAATTTGAAAGAACCAACGAAGATGCGTCCAAAAGGAGTTTCTAATGCTAGATTAAAAGGCTTTTGGGAGAAGAATAACCGATCAAAAAGTAAGATTGAAAAATAAACAAACTGTGAGTTAGGTTATATTCTTCTATTGTTTTGGATGTACGCTGAATTACAACTCACTAACATGACACATTGTTTAACAGGAAAGGATAAAGAAGTTGTTTCAAGTCAAGAAACATTTCAACCATCAAATCCAAGCCAATTTTCAATGTTGGATCAGTATAGTCAGGTACATAACTTAAAGTTCAAAATGTTTTATGATTTGTGATCTAATTCCGAATTGACATATGTACTTATATTCGTATGTGATTGCTTAAAATCAGCAGAAATTGCCTGCTTCACTGCCCACAGACACATACATGAGCTTATTGATGGACCTAGATGATGATGTGTGAAATACCAAGTAATTGAAACGATCTATTGTTTGTAATTGTAGAATTAATCTATATTTTGCAGAACATAATACCAAAATATACCCAAAGTAGCAGGAATTGCCTTCATCACTGCCCACAAACACATACACGAGCTTAGTGATAGACCTAGATGATGATGTGTGAAATACCAAGTAATTGAAACGATCTATTGTTTATAATTTTAGAATTAACGTATATGTTGCAGAGCATAATGTCGTTTGTGTTGAATAATACCCAAATATTCCCGAAGTAATACCATAATATCGTTTCTGGCTTTTTCAGAGGATAAATAAGTAACACGACTACTATGTAGCATCTACTACGAATAAAATCCATGGGATTTAAAATATTTTGAGAATTTATCTTAATTTTATCTCTAGTTTGCGTTGAATAATACCAAAATATTCCCGAAGTATTACCACAATATAACCAAAATATATACGCGCGCTGACGGAGGAATATATCACGGTTTTATTGGAATATTTCGTTGTTGGATTCGTCAGTCCGCGGTCGTATCAAGATTGTACCGAGGATAAATAAATAATACGACTACTACATAGCATCTACGAATGATTAAATGGCATTTGAATATGATCCGTGCGATTTAAAATATTTTCGGAATTTAACTTAATTTTATCTCTGGTTTGCGCTGAATAATACCAAAATATTGCCGAAGTATTACCGCAATAGAACCAAAATATATATGCGCGCTGGCAGAGGAATATATCACGGTTTTATTAGAATATTCCTTTGTTGGATTCGCCAGTCAGCGGTCGTATCAAGCTTGTACCGAGGATAAATAAATAATACGACTACTACATAACATCTACGAGTGATTAAATGACATTTGAATAAGATCCGTGCGATTTAAAATATTTTGGGAATTTAACTTAA
>NW_018164576.1:353977-376565 GCF_001263595.1 Phalaenopsis equestris
TTTGTACTAATTTTTGCATAAATTTACAGACAAACATTCCACAATCAACACTGTTGGTTTATACGGGAACACCTCTAACCAGTGTAATTTTCCATTTCCCGGGTTTAGCCCTGAAAGAAGCTTCGACATCAATGCCAAAACGAGTGATCTACACAGTAAAATAGTGATCAGTGAATGTAATAAACTGGTGAAAATTGCAGAAATAATATTTTTAATAATTGAGAGTAAATTAGAACGTCGTTGCACACGGTTTTGTGCATCTGGTTGGGTAATGAGTCATACATTTTCCAGTTCCCCTCACCCAGATCAGCGACCAATAAAACCCAGTGTTGGTTATTTAGAACAGGAATCATAATGATATCAGTTTTCTGAACTGCTTCTTTGATGATATGACCCAGAAATGATGTGGGGTTACCCATTTTATGATAAGCCCGCATAATAAAATAAAGTGTTAGCACATTCATATTGTTGTTGAAATTCTTAATATAATTAAATATGAGTGTTCAGATATTTAGATGCGGTCTTATCCAGTATAGTGGTGATACATAAAGATAAGGCCTAAAAAGAGATAGATTTGCATTCCTCTTATTGTTCAAAATCATCGCTTGAGCATCGACATGGTCATTTGCAATCATGTCATTGCACAATAACTCTATCATTGTCCGACGATCTATAAAAATATCTTTCAAATGCAACATAAAATGAAGCAAACGTATCTACATTCTCTCCAAAGAAGTAAAGTTCTTTTGATACACTGAAATTACTAGACGGAAAAAATAAATTTAATTACAAATAGTTTATATACAATTGATTAAAAGGGGCAGAAGACTCCCCAGTTCCGAAGTTCAACAGATCAGCCTTCATTTGACGGGCATCAACGCCACAGGATAGAACGTTCTTCCACTTTAGAACTTCTCCTCTATTTGGCATGTCAATCAAAATGACAACTTCATCAGGATTAATCCTCAGATCTTTCCCTCCCAGTCTGAAAACTATTTTTTCATGTATCCAACATTGCAATATTTGAAGTGTGACCACATTGTTTTGGGGATAAGATAAAAGTGCAAAGAACTGATCAACATTCAAGGTTTTCAGCTCATTCCTCATCTCGTCAGATATAGCAGGCCTGACCTTATCAAGTGCATTTCTAACTACAGATGGTCGACATCTAAAACTAATGGACCTTGAGTTCACAAACCTACATCAAACAGAATAGTGCAAAAAATATAAGGGGTTATGTAGAAATGTTTTATTACGGAATACTATGGTAATATTTAAGCAATATTATGTGATCTCGTATAGTATTATTTAGGTTATATTATAGTAATACTTACGTTGTATTCTAACATTGTAGTATTTCGGTTATATTATGGTTGTATTGTTGTTGTATTTTTGGTACTTAGGTTATATTATAGAAGTTTTTCCGTTGTATTCAGGTAATATTATCAAAGTTATATTCCGGTGTACTAATAAGGTTATATTCTGGTAGTTTTTTCGTTGTATTCTGTTATTATTATAGTATTATCTCTGTAATACTCAGGTAATATTATTTAGGCCAAGGTTATATTCTAGTGTTACTCAGGTTTAGTACTTAGGTTATATTATAGAAGTTTTTCCGTTGTATTCAGGTATTAATATTATTAAGATTATATTCTGGTGTAGAATTAAGGTTATATTCTGGTAATTTCTTCGTTGTATTCTGTTATTATTATAACATTATTTTTGTAATACTCAGATAAGATTTAAGGTATTGTTAAATAGTGATTGGTTTTGTATTATAATTAAATAGCAAGTTTTATTGCGGTTTAATGTTGATTTTTTAAGATAATATTGTGTGCACATGTGTACAACTCAAAAACACCAAAATAAAAATTACCTGAATGAACCCTCTTGGATTTCCTTTTTTTTCGCTCTTTCTCTTATCTCGGTCTGCATTGTCGATTCCTCTTCGGTTTCCATTATCAAGGGCTCTTCCGTCTCCATTCTCACTGGGCTCTCTTCGGTTTCCAGCAGCAACTCTAAAACCCTGAGTTTATCTGATTCAAAAACCCTAAAAGATCGAATGAAGTTGCTCCGTGCTCACCTAGCTCGGGCATCGTTTGGTTTTCCGATGAAATAAACTTTCTTTCAGGTGCGCTGTTAACTTTTACTTGTTTAGGGACAGATTCGGGCCGGGTCGCGCCGTAAGCATGCCTCAATTTAATTTTTTAAATTGTGGGGTTCACTGATCCAGGTGTCATCTTTCCATTGGACACCGCACACATAGTTGTGTGCGGTGTCCGCACAGAATAAGAACTACAAATAGACACAGTTCACTAAGATGTAAGAAAAATAAATAAACAACTCAAGCACTATTCAACTCAATTTAAATGGCGATTAGGGGTGTTCATGAAGTTGGCTAGAGAGAAAAAAGAAAGAAAAAAAGGCAAAATAACAGATAACATACTGTTAACAGTCCCGGCTTCCTTGTCGTCTCCTCCGTTAACTGGCCCTTGCTTCTTTGGCGTGGTCTCCTTCACCTCGTCTACGTCCATCTTCTCGATGAACTTTTCTTCGACCTCACCCTTGACTATGCCTGCTAAGTTATCAGGCAATGGCTCCTTGCCCGCCTTGTTTTTCTTGGCCGTCTGCTCGACAACCTCTTTTTGTCTGGCAACAGAGAGCACCTCCGTGAGTTTGCTCACGGATGATTCGTACATGAAGACATCAGACCGACGTCGAAGAAGATCGACAACAGTCTCGAAGAAGGGGATGGGTCCCTTCCTCTTAAGGATCTGGAGAAGGGCCTCCTCGTCCGCATCAGGGATCCAAGTCGACGAAGAAGCTGGCGTCTGCTTTTCATCTTCCTCGAAGTCGGAGATTATAGCCATGACGAGGGAGCAAAGCAGATTATGCAAAATGCAGGGCTATGTTTCTTTCAAATGAGGAGAGAAGCGGTCGGGATGAAGTCCAGAATTTTCTAGGGTTCGCCTTTCGCATCATAACTAAAAAATAGTGGCATCACAAATTTTAAATATTTATATCTTTAAAACCTATATTTTCTTTTTTTTTTAATTAATAATACTCCAAAATTTTAACATCAAACTAGAAATTACTATTTTTTGTCAACACTTTAGCTATGAAATTATAACATAATAGATATAAATTTCTTATACATTAAAATACAAATATTAACTTTGATACAAATAATTACTATCAAAATAGCCACAATAAAAGAAGATTGAATTTATCCCTAGTCTCAAGCTAGTGGTTTAACCGCTTAGAGTCCGTTTGGTTCAACTTTTTCGTGCAGCGCTGTTTGCGACATCCGTTTCGTCTCGCAGTTCGGCCGTTTGGTTCGTAGCTTCGCGGCAAAATTTCCCAACGCTTAGCGAAAGCGGGCCGTGATATTAACCCTGCGGCCCGGCTTTCGCCTGAAGATATTCCCCGCTTACTCCTTTCGTTTCTCCCTAACTGCTCCCCTCGCGGCTCTCCTTCGTCGTCTTGCTTCGTAGCCCCTCGATCGACAAATATGAGGTATAATGAGCAATTTTCTTCTTCTAATTGCAGATATGAGGAAGTTTATGGGTTTTTTCGAATGTGATGTTTTCTCTTCTCATCTCTTTCCTATTTCTGCAATTTTTTGTTTATTCCTTCTAAAGATGCGGTGGATCTGTATATTAGCGCATGAAACCTGTTTAGTTTTTTACCGATTGTTTCACTCGGGTTTTGCCTTTGTTTTCCCTTCCCGTTTGAGTCATTCTTGTTTGGTGGAAGCTGGCTCAAGAATGGAATAAGGTGGTGGTTGTAGTGGTTGATTCATGTGTAGTGGTTGTTGTTCATGCTTTTAAAATATATGCTTGAGGTGCTTTTATATATTTTACATTTTATGCTTCTAAAATATGTTTGTAAATTTTTATATGTATAGATGAATTAATATTTGTATACATTGATATATAGATAAAGATAAATTTTAAACCTTATGTGTTCAAAATTATAAAATATTTCTTAAAAATTATCTATAAAAATGAATATTAAAAATAATTTATTTCATTTAATTAATTAAGAAATAATATTTTTATAAATTTTATGTATATTGCACTCATATTTATACAAATAAATCAAAAATTAAAAACAGTTTTAACAAACAGGGATAATTTGATCATTTTTACATGAAACAGCTAGCCCACAACATTTTTCACCCAGCTGCACCAAACAGACAGCCAACTTCCCCGTAGCTGCTTCCCCACAGCTGCTTCCTGGGGCAGCGCAGCTGAAACTGAAAAGTTGAGAAGCTGCAGTTACGCCAAACAGACCTTAATATTGATAAAACAAACATAATTCTTTTAACTTTCCCAACCCTACCATAATATTAAGTGCCCAAATTTGACATTGCTCAAAATTTTCCTCAATTTTAAATTTCTCCGCTCTTTTTCATTAAAGCTGAAGTTTTCCCTACCATTTCATGGAGACGAAAAGCATCAAACTGCCTAAAAACTTTATCAATCACTGCATGTAACTTCAGCAATATGATTTGAGTGGCCGTTTGCAAACATAAAAAAATAATAATATTAATAACTAAAATTAATCAATTCCGTAAATGATGATATGATAACCGAAAGCATAAGGGTTTAAATGACTGTGAGTGTGATTCGAGAAAATTCAGAAAAACAAAATTTGAGCAATGTTCAAATATAATTTGAAATCAGTTGAAAAAAAAGGTTGAAACATGGCTTTTTTTTTAAAGATTGAGACATGATTTGAATATGAATTATAATGCATTTTAGGGTTTAGTTTCTCATTTGTGAATTATAGGACCCGTTTGGGGGCGCTTATTGGGAGCAGCGGTGTTATGAGAACGCCGCTTTTCTGTTTCATAAAGGCGTTCAGTTCGGCGTTTTCCCATCGCAGTGCGTCCGCGTCCGATAAAACAAATAGGAGATTCGACGCTGTGTGAGCCCCGCGTCCGGCGTTAGAGATCTGTGTTACCCTAGGAATTCCGGAGGTGCCATCAGTATCACTTGTCGTCTCCCTCGTTGGTTTCCTTTCTGGTTCGTCGCCTTAGAGGAGATTGAACCTTCTTCCTTTCCTATTTTCTTTGTTGATCATCAAGTATCCATTCGATTTCCCTAATTGCGATCACTGGAATGCTTTCTTTGCTCTGATCTATGCAAGAAACGATCATTGGTTTCCTTTCTGATCCATACAAGCGCTGAAATTTTAGATCTATGGCATTAGTTGTTTATGGCATCTACTAGGTTTTAGCATTTTCTCTGGTTTTTCGTTTTTAGGGCATTTGAGATAGTTTGACATTTTACCTGGCTGTTGGATTTGTGTTGCAAGCTGTGATCCTGGAAACCTGGTTGTTGGATTTGTGTTTATCTTTAGAAGTGTAGATATGTGGCATTTTATCTGAGATACTTTCAGGCATCTCAGATAATTGAAATGTGGCCTTAAAATTTCGGGCATCTGTTTTGTGGCATGAGATATTAGGCATTTTATTTGGTTTTTAGTTGTAGTTCATGAGATATTTGGCATGCATTGTTTGCTTGGAGGAATTAGCTCTGAGTATTGATTTCATTTGTTGCATAACTTCCATATAAAATGAAAGTCTTGGAATGGTTCTCACTAGAGTTCAAAATATTTGTGTGGCATAAATGTCAACAGCTTACACATTTCATATATTTGGTTATTTGAATTCAAACAGTATTTACAGTAATGTGGGATTCAAACAGTAATTTGATATTTGAGATTCAAACAGTATTCACGCATGTCATTTTAAAGCTTTTACACATGTTTGTGGGATTCAAAGGCAGTCCCTAATATGTGATATTTGACTATGGATTTTCATCTGTATTTGGGATTCAAACAATAAAGCATTTATGCATGTCACTTTAAAGAATGCAGTGATTCTTATGTTGAAGTGGAATGCAGTCATTCTTATCAATCGATTCTGAGGCAACATGGATATTTCTTGAATGTAAATTGCAAGTAAAAGAAAATGCATTACTTTTTTTTTTGTAGCCCGCTCGAATGGTTACCTATGTAATCTTAAAGAATTCCTTAATAAAACTTTCGTGGATTGTCTTATGTAGACGTAGGTCATTGACCGAACCACATAAATCATTTGTGTCTTCATATATTTATATTTAGTTTTTCATCAAATAGCTATGTTGTTGTTTGTATTGGTGGCTAATGTTGTTGTTTGGAAACTGTTGTTATAGTTGGGTTGATGTTGTTGTTGGCTAGTGTTGCTATTGAGATTCAAAATTAAAAAAAAAATTATTCTCATTTGTTGTCTATAGTTTCATCATGTCTAAAGCGGTTGAAGGGGGTCTGTCAGCAATGTGGGATAAAAAAGTAACAAATATTTTTTGCGATATTTGTATAAAAGAAATAGAACTTGGGAACAGGCCAACAACTTTTTTTAATAAGGAAGAGTGGCTAAATATTGTTAAGAGATTCAAAGAATTGACTGACAGGGATTACGACAGACTTAAATTTAAAAATAAATGAGATCAATTAAAGAATGAATGAAAAATATGGAAGGAGTTGAAACGTGAATCTACCGATTTGGGTTGGGATCTGATTAAAAGAACAATTGATGCTTCAGCTGAATGGTGGGCTGAAAAGTTTGAGGTAATTTTATATCTAATCCATGAATTGTTAGATTCCCAAATTATTTTCTCTAATTATAATTGTCTAACTATTCCCCCTAAATGTTATGTCACAAGCGGTACCTGCAGAGAAAAAGTATAAACAGTGTGGAATTGAGCCGGAATTTGAAGAAAAACTGGACGTAATGTTTAAATGGGTTATCGCAACGGGAAAATTTGCTTTCAACCCTAGTGAAAGCGGTTTTACAAGGATACCAGATGAATTCACACCAAACAGTTTTACCAATAAGCAATTCTGAATAAGCTGTCCCAAACAACTTTATCAGACAGGGGCGGGAATATCATCTAACCATCAATAACTTAATCTGAATAAACTGCCCCAAACAGCAAGCCCACAGCTGCGCCAAACAAACCCATAGTTAAATTAGGTTTGAAACTCTTAAATTTAAATCCACATCTTGTTTGCATTTTAAATATGGACATCACTTTCAATAAAGAACACCCTAAACGCATTAAACAACCAAAGTAGAAATCTATGTTGGGTTCGTCCGGTTATAGAAGCACAGGAGCGTCTCCTCAAGAAATGCAAAATTATGTAATTATTTATTCAAATCCTAAGTGTAGAGACTATATTAGTTATGACTTGGGTGATAGTCATGCATGCAATCTGTTTAAAATCCAGCCCAAAGGCGCACAGAAAATAAAGTGCAGATTTTGAAAATTCTGATTATTTTAAACCTAAATTTTAATTAATCTCAAATTTTATTACTAAACTTTTATAGAAAGTTTAGAATGTTAGGTTCTTAGAGAGCCCAAGTGATTCGCAATATTCCAGACAAAATCACAAGCCAAAAAGGGCAAAACTAGCAATCACATCCAAGAAGCTGAAAAATAAACAAGACAAGTCAAAAGAATATGAAAGGTCGGTGTCACTAGGTCGACAACATATCCCAAAAAAGAAAAAGGTGGTCAAACACCGCATAAATACACACCAGATCCTAATTATATACATAAATGAAACTTAGAAATAAGGTACGCGACACAAGCAAATAGCACATGATCCCCGTCACGTGGTCTCGGTCGTCTGGCGCCTAGAAACTCATGCCGCTACTTTATTTCTAATACAAGGCTCTCCTAAAGTCTCTAAAAAGTACATGGATAAAGTAAAAAAAAATTGACCAGCATGAAAACAAGGTTAGCAGAAAAGCAATTTACATGGAACGCATATGAGTCATGCCTGGTGGAATGAGCTTAGCGACACCTGCAAAAAAGACTTTAATCATTCAAATCATTACATGCTCCTCCCTATTAAATGTTCATGTGTGTGTTTTAGACCCGACTCCCTACAAGGAAAACACCTCTAATATACTAGTGTGCACGTCTTACACCCAATATATATGCAAAGCGGCACAAAAGTGATGTATGGTTGGGACAACCAAACCAGCAAAGAACTATAGCCATGATATTGAAAAAGACTACCTAGCACCCTAGTCCTTAGCTTAGCACACAATCTAGTGTAGTGTCATATCACAGCATCTAAGTGAGTGCAGTGTCAAGTCAGAAGGCTAACGTATGTTTTAACGGGGTCCGACCCCATCCTAAGGATCTGAGGATTCTAAGAGGTGTCACTAGATACAAGTTTTATGGAAAACATAAGTATTAGAAAGGTTGGCTTTACATATGGTCTAAGGTAGGGATGCAAGTAATTTCATAAGTAGATTTTGAAAATATTATGTATATAAGTAATCAAATCCATTTCTTCCTAAACTGTACTCCTCTAAAAAAAAGCAAACCCATTAATACCTAACTCAGGAGTCAATTTTCGGCAATTAATTCAATATAGTTACAACTAAGCCCTTAGATATCATGAATAGAGAGTGAGCACATAATTAATGGCAATAGAAAAGGCAGGTAAAGCACCCAAATTGTCAAAAATGTCAAATGGGCAGAGTTATAAAATATAATTTCTCCCACAATCAAGGAAGCGGATATATCAACTCCTTCCATATTCTGCTTTATTGATAGTCTGCAGCTTCAGCAGGAGTTCTTGTAGTCATTTGGTCAACCGCATGAACTGTGCTCTGAAGTTCCTCCCAGATAGCATTGTACACCATTCTCTGCCTATTGACAGCAGACTGTCCCTCAAATGCCGCTGAAACTACATCAATGCTGCAAAATCAGAAATATTGTAAAATTTCTAGTTATGTTTGAAAACTTCTAATTATTTAAATCAGATAAATTAGAGTTATTTGCTCTAATGTCATTTGAAATAAAGTGTCGCCTAAATATTAGTGCAATCTTCCAACTTTTCAGTTTGATGCT
Organism: Phalaenopsis equestris; assembly: GCF_001263595.1. Classification (NCBI taxonomy): domain Eukaryota; kingdom Viridiplantae; phylum Streptophyta; class Magnoliopsida; order Asparagales; family Orchidaceae; genus Phalaenopsis; species Phalaenopsis equestris. The sequence goes on from NW_018164576.1 coordinate 362,896, forward strand.
AAATGTTATGTTGGATGATTCAGGTTGTACCTTAAATAAATGTCAGTGCATGTTTAAAAGTATAAATACAATCCAGGCTTGGCAGAAAAATTAATATGATTAGGCCTTTAGTGAATGTGTTTATATCAAGAAACTACAGAACATCAAACAAAATACTGATATAAATTTCAAGAACAGCTACCGATCTCAGTACTCATGGCTAGTCATAAATTTTGTGATTAAAGCACATTACAAAGATAATTTAAGTTAAGCCAACTCTTGTCTTTCATTTTAAAATATATTACTTGATAGCTTATAGCCAGCCATTCAACACAAAGTTTATATCTTTACTCTATCAATTTTTCTATAGCTTTTTATGATATTTGTTTTTAATTAATTAACTTTAAAAAAGAACAAAGATTCTCCACTTCAAATTAATAATCTATAATGTCATAGAATTATTCCCTTTCAATTGAATAAAGTTATTAAATAAGTTTAAATATATTACTTATTTCACGGGCAATTGAATAAATTTATCATTATAACAAGGCATTTCATATTTATTTAATTTGCTCATTTTTATAAAGTATTTTAAAATTTTAAAATATATCATAATAATATGTTAAAAATGTCTATTTTCAATAAAAATCGTATCTAATATTCGTACCATATTGTGTTCTTATACAGTTCCATCACTGATGCATCATAGGGCCCAAGCCATGAAATCAAGCTCTCTAGAATGTAAGCTTAAAATTGCATGCATCAAAACTTCGCTGAACTCGTAATGGCACGAGCTTCATCCCGAAGATACATCATGCTTGGTGGGACATACTAAATCTACAACTGCTTGCGAATTAAAAAATGTGATAACAAAACCATGCTCCCGCCCTAAGGCAATCATTTTATTCGAGTCAATAAGTATAGGAAGAGCCAAATTTGAGTTTCTGCACGGTTAAGGAAAACAAATCCTCTTTTGCAGAATGGTGTCTAAAAGCTGACTGCGCATCTAGAATACATCGATACGAGGACAAGAATATAATACCTGCTTATGTTTTAAAATATAGGATATAATCACACAAATTAATAAGGTCAAAATTTTAACATCATCAGCATTAAAAATAATAATATTTAAGAATAAAAAGATAAATAAATAATTATTGTATCGTTCATAAAACAAGATAGTGCACAAAAAAAAACAGTAAAATAATATGAAAAAATATTAACTAAATAATAAATTATCAAAATCTAATAAAAATTTAAAATAAACCAAGTTATTAGTAATTTTTGGAGTGTTCCATAAAACAATAAGCAAAAGATATTTGGTACAATACAAATCATTAAATTTTAATATTTTAGTATGCATTTTGTTATAATTCACAAAATTTAAACTGAATTATTCAGAGCAAAGTTGTTAGGCACACATGTCTGAATTTTTTTTAGATTAGACAAACGACGCGCGTGTCTAATGCGTGACAGACGTGTGTCACATACACGTTTATATTTGACAGGTGTCAACTGCAAAAACTATACATTTTTTATAACGAAGAGTCGGTGCATCACAATTGCTCGTGTTACCTAAAGTATAAAAAATTTAGAGCTACTCAACTTGCCGACAACTATAAAATGATAAAGCAATTCTATAGCAACTAATAAACCAAAATATGGCCCATCGATCAATGTTGAAGCAAGGTTGAATGCAGTGCACGGCGACCTTTTTTTATCTACAAGTGGGGAATTAAAGAAATTTCTTACTTATATGACCAATGTTCTTCATCTACTATGGGGTAAAAAAAAATTGTAATATAAACCTTTAAATAATATTATTCAAATAAGTGAAAGAGAAAAGAGTTAAATAATAAGTGAATAATTAAAGGATCATGATTTCAATTTAAATTCAAAACAGCAACAGAAAACTTTTGTTATATTTCTTCAATGGAAAGCATATGTTACATATTTATATACACTTCTATCACTGTTGATTAGGAAATTTTCTAATATAAAAAAGATCTTGCAATTAGATTTCCTCTAATTAAATACATAAGATCAAGCTACCTATATACACGCTTCCTAATAAATAATTATTAGATTTAATATTTTCCATAATACTCTCTATCAAGTTGAAGCATAGATATTTATCATGCCTACCTGTTACAAATATAACTGACTCTACTTTCATTAAGGGTCTTTGTGAAAAGGTCCCATAGTTCTTCCTCGGCTTTTACATGGGTTGTAGAAATCACATTTTGTTGAATCTTTTCACGAACAAAATGACAACCTATCTCAACGTGCTTAGTTTGTTCATGAAAAACTATGTTTGAAGCAATATGAATCACAGCTTGGTTATCACACCACAGCTTTGCAGGAAATATAATATGAAAACCCATTTTGGATAGGAATTAAACTACTTCATAGTGCTTATGAACTGAATCATGACACTACATTGATGGAGAGTCTTTTAATGATCTTGAATGAGAAAGAAATTTAGTGAGAAAATTAAACTATCTCACCTCGCCCTGATATTACGTATACAGTTAGCATTATAAGGCAGTTCATGTCTTCTCCCACAGTCCATCATTGGTCAGCTCCGGAACATATGCCAAGAGCTCCTGAGGTTCTATATCAGAATCATGGACATAGAAATATTGAATGTTTCTATGATGCAAATTGAGCAAGTTTCAAGATTGATCGAAGATACAGTACTGCATATTGTGTTTTTGTTGATAGTAATATGGTTTCATGGAAGGCAAATTGTTAATTAGGACGTTCGGAGTACTGCATGGTTTGACCACTATTGCCCCCATTTCTGCTAATCAATTCAATTGGGATACCAATCTTTCTCCTTGACACCTCAATCCCCAAATACTTCAAGGAACCCAGATCTTTCATATTGAATTGATTTTGAAGAAATAATTTTAATGATAAGATTTCCCGTACATTACTTCCAGTAAAGATAATTTCATCAACATGCACCACCAACAAATTATCCCAAAAGCATATTTCTTGTAGAATACAGTGCAATCACTTCTACACTCATGCTTCTCAAACTCTTTTACCGCTTGACTAAACATTCCAAACCATACCTAAGAGCTTTGGTTCAATCCATACAGTTACTTCCGAAGACGATGCATACCTCTTCTAAAAGATCACCCTGCAAAAAGACATTTTTCACATCAAACTGATGTATGGGCCAATTATTCATTATAGTCAAGGACAGGAAGATACAAACCAAAGTCAACTTAACTATCGGAGAGAAAGTATCCAAATAGTTAATCCTAAAAATTTGAACATATCCCTTAGCAACCAACCAAGCTTTGAGACGAGCTACAGATCAATTAGAATGAAACTTAACTGCAAACACCCATTTACAACCAAGAACCTTCTTGCCATAAAGTAATTTAATTAGTTCAAAATTTTCATTTTCAGTTAAGACATTCATTTCATCAAGCATCACTGCCTACCATCCAGAATGCGACGGAAATTGACAAACAAATTTCGAGACCTCAATAAATTCAAGGGAAGCAACAAGCAAGAAGTAAAAGATAACTGATCATAATTAACACAAGATGAAATAGGATGGGCGCGTCGACATTTACCTCTTCAAAGAGCAAAAGTTAAATCAAGGTCATTAGGAGAAGAATCCACTGAAGAATAGGATACCAGCGTCGGACTAGGATGAGAGGAACATCTTCTCGAGTATAAATTGGTGACATGCAATCTAGGCTAAGACATTGGTGGTGGAAGTGGAGTTGAACTAATGATATATCACATTAACAACTCATCAGAATCTGGCGAAGATTTAGGCAGTGATGAGTCACCAAAGAAAGATTTTGTTCATAAAAGGAGACATCAGCAACGATAATGTACCCTTTTTAAGAAATGTGAAAAACATTGATACATTTTTTGCAAACAAGAGTATTCTAGAAAGATACACCTTAATGAGTTAGGGTGGTCTAGTTTAGAAACCTGCGTATGAGTGTCATGAACAAAACAAGTACACCAAAATATACATGATTCAATGGGAAAAAGAACTTTGTAGGGTATTTGATTCTGTAGAATAATAGAAGGTATCTGATTGATAAAAAAACAAGCAATAGAAATCGCATCAACCCAGAACTATTTGGGAATATTATTTTCAAACAAAGAGCTCTAGTTGCCTCAAGAAAAAATTATTTTTTGTTTCAGCTACTCAATTTTGGGATAAGCATCCAAGCTTGTGTCATGTATGTCTGAAAATGTGCAGAGAAATACTTTCGCATGATCATTTATCATAATCTTAACAGAAACATTAAATCTAGTTTTAATTTCAGCACAAAAAATTGAAAATGTGACAGTAACTCAGGACGAGATTTCATAAAATAAATTCATACGAGAAAAATCATCCAAAAAGTAGAAAAATATCGAAATTCATTAATAAAGCATAACAAGGTCCTCATACATCAGAATGAACTAACTAAAAACTATGACTAACTATTTTATTAATTATGGGAACAAAAGACAAACAATGGTATTTCAAATTGACACGATTTACAATCTAAATATGATAATTTTTTAAACTTATTGAAACTAAGGGTATAATTTTTTAGCATTGGTAGTGAAAGATGACCAAATGAAGAACCTTAAACGGAGATGGTGCTTCAAATTGACACGATTTACAATCTAAATATGATAATTGTTGAAACTTGTTGAAACTAAGGGTATAATTTTTTTAGCATTGGTAGTGATAGATGACCTAATGAAGAACCTTAAAAGGAGATAAGGTTATCCAAAATGTATAGCCCCCTCCATTCTCATCTTTAACTAATAATCTTCTTCATCGTGGTCCTGCAATAGATAATGGTCCAGAAAGAATAAAATACAACAATTAAGAGCAAGTATGATCTTGCAAACATATAAAACATCACAAGAGAATTGAGATAAACAAAAGATAGATGTTAAAGATAGTGTAGGTGTAACATTAATTGTGTCATAACCAAAAATATGAGAGGTAGATTCATCTATTAAGATGACAAAAGAAAGATATTTATGAAAGATAGATAAGAGTTTTGGATTAAATGTCATGGGATCAGCGACACCAAAATTAATGACCTATTGTGTGAAAAAGAAAAGAAGTTGTTATCTGACTCAACAAGGGGAGATTTCCTCAAAAGCATCCAAGAAATCTCCATCTATCATTACACATTTTGTCTTTACTAGAAGAAATTTCTTAGGATGCTTTCTAAATTTGGATAAATTGAGAACATCTGACTTTGAGAGGCCTCATTAGTATTGATCATGTGAGTTGACTATGATCTAGAACCCATATGATTTTTTCAAGCAACTTCTGACAAGTTTTCTTCATATGAATAGTTCCATTGATTTCCATAATTCGGAGTTTAACTTCCATAATTACCCTAAAATTGAGGTTTACTGATGTTCGTATTTTTCGGTCAAGTAAGAGCACTAGGTTGATATACAGATGAATCTTGAGAACTTAGAATAGTGCACAACTCTCTAATATAGGCTTCCCTCAAAATAGTAACTCTGGGTCAGATTTGTGATTTGAAACCTACATTCTAAGAGTTGAGGTTGGCTAGAAAATTCATAATGCTTATTTGTAGTTTTTTAGCTTATTAGATCACGACACCGGTATTTAACGACATGCATTTAATTCTTCATAAACACATTTAAAGTGTTAGTGATTGATTTTGTTGTTCAGCTCGATAGAATTCATTGCATGCATCCAAGGTTTGAAAAATATTTTCTCTAATAAAACACAAATGTCAATTCCTTCATCGTATCTCTAACACAGTCACAATGAGTAATATGACCAGATTAATCAGGTTTGATAAAATCTCATAGTTGTATAAACAGTTGTGCATCAACTCTCATCCGCTCAGAATAATTCGAATAAGTCTTAACTAAGGCTTCTCAAAGAAGTGGCTATCCTAGGAAATACTTTTAAGTAGATTCACATATTTATTTCAATAAAAATAATTAACGACATTTAACTTGTCATCCATAATTTTAGCCACTGAATAAACCAAATTTGTCACAAGTTTTTGTTGCACAATCATGATTATCACCAAATAGTCAAAGAGGCTGAAATTGTACTAAAAGAAAAGAAGTGAAGGAATGTTAGAGACTAACGATATCGAGCTATAAGAGACAAACGACTCCAAGAACAGTGAAGCCAACAAAGGTGACGAAGCTAAACGAAGCAGCCGACGACATCGACCTAAGTAGACTAAGCAAGCGAATTCAACGAAGCCGATAAGAAGAAGATGAAGCGGATAGTAGTAGGACGAAAACAAAGCCAATTAATGTAGAAAAAATGGACAAATAAATTGACACAGACAAAGCCAAATGATGCACGATGCCCTAATCATGTAGTAAAATAAAGGCAACGTAGACAAATAATGAGGGATTCAAATGAGGCAGACAAACGCTCCAGATGCGTGATTCAGACGACGCCAACGAATGCGCAATCCAGATAAGGCAGACAAACGATCTGAATGCGTGATTCACATGACAATTAACAAATGAGCAATCCAGACGAGGCAGACAAACAATCCAAACAAGTGGTTCAATTAAAGCAGACAACGTCGATGATAACTTCATTCATTCTTATTCCTCAATAGAAAGCATACGTTACATCTTTATATACATTCTTATCTATATATGTTAGAATTATATCTAATAGAAAAAATATCTTGTAATTAAACCTCCTCTAATTAAATACCTAATATCAAACTTCCTAATATACAACCATTGGATTTAAAATTTTTCATAACAAAAACAAACCCAATCAAAACCACTTTGTTGCAACAAATTCAATATCAACATGATTTATAGCTATAAATGATTTGGGAAAAACTCGAAAAATTATCATACCTACATATGCATCTACAGAAGAGTTAATTTCCCACAGGGCAAATTATCTTACAACAATGTTAAAGTCTTCAAAAGTTTCTCAAAAAATGAAAACATCAATAAGTAAACATATAAACAATTACATTCAAATTTGCTGCAATCTAGAGTAAGTTGAGATATATACTCGTATGATTAAAATTAATAAACGGCAACCCTGAGATGGAGATAGATTTATTCTCAAATACGGGTGTGGGGATTCTAAACTAGGAGACAAGTATGTCATATATCACAAATAAAAAGATTATGCAAAGAACCTATAGTTTTAGTTTTTATGCACAATGATATCATAACAACCATGCATGGTTTCACATTTTCTTTCATTTGCCCAAACATAAATCTACCTGGCCTCCATGGTTGTGCTTATGTACATGCACGCACGCAATAAATCTACCTGGCCTCCATGGTTGTGCTTATGTAGGCCATGGTTGTGCTTATGTACATGCACGCACGCATCCAGCTTGTGATGAGTGTATTTGGAATGCCAAACATAGAAACCACTCCTCAAAAAGGAGCAACAGATTAAAAAACTTTCAAATTGATAAATCACATGTATCAGCAAAAGTGCATACAATTTTTTTCAAAAATCACAGTTCATTAAATAAATTATCATAATTATCAGGGGCAGTAACAGAGCCTATGTACTACATGTTCATGCTCACTCATTTATTTCTTATCGAGTTCAATTTGAATTTGAATATCACCCCATTTTAAAATCTAATTCAAGCAAATTTACTAATTTTATTCTTGAATTTGTTTCATCGAGCTTAATTGAGCCAACAAATTATATCTACGATGCTAATAATTTAAAGTCTTATTACTAAATAAAAATGCATACACAAGCCTTATTATTTATAATGTTTATGAATAATGGAATTGAATTTTTTTAATCTAGCTAGCCATTCTCAAAACTTCGAATATAAAATGTTGATAAAATACAATTAGACTTTTTAATCAATCTACCAATATATTTTCTTAAAAAATTTATATACTTAAACGTCTAATAAAATATAATATTTTTAATATGCATGGGATATAAAAAAAAAACTGATAATATAGAGCAAGTCATTACATAAGAAATTAAATGATGATTAAATTAGCATTTTATAGAGCTCTAAATGAGCTTATTATTCAACAAAAAAAGAGCACGTTCATGAACATAAATGATGAGCGGATTAAAATTCAAGTGCATTAATGTTCATGCTTCTTTATTAATCAAAATAAACGAGCATGAATAAGCATTGTGTAAATGAGTATCGAGTTATTTATCAAGTGCACTAATTCTCTAATAGTCTTATTCTTAGCTTTATAAAAATCACTTTGGTTAGCTTTACGAATCTACACTTTTTATTCATATTCATTCAAGTACTTCACATTTTATTCCTATTCACTATAAAGAAAAATAAGGGTTTGATGAAAAATATGCAAGTTTATTCTCATTAGAAGCATCGTATAAAGCGATGATCTAGCAAATTTTGTTTATTTATATTAGTTGATTTATGCAGCAACAGTGCACCGGATCCCATTAGAATTTCGCAGTTACATGTTTGGGCGAGAGTAGTACTAGGATGGGTGACCCCTTCCTGAGAAGTCTTTGTGTTCCACCCCTTCTTTTTAATAGTCATTATCGGGTCTCAAGCCCCGTATGTGAAAAGTGAAAGATTGAATTAGGTAGGCGCTAGCTAGGATAACATTATTATCAAAAAATTATGACAAGAATCCTTTTTTATATAATCTTAGCAGTTGGGAAATGTGATGATGGCCCTAAGACAAAGCGGCGCGTTGTTATTTCATAATGTTAGGTTGGTTCACATGGTTTACTATGAGATCAATTTGGTTACATACTGGCATACCTTCAAGCTCAATGTAAGTGTTAAATACAATTTCTATTGGGTTGATCTTACAAAGCTATCAAAAACTCAATTCATTGTGGTCAGATTTTTCCAAGTCAAGTAGATTAATGCCAAAACTATGGAACCACTTTTTACAATTCTTATGTTGTCGTTGGAGGTTGACTATTTTTATGTTTAACTATTTGAGTGCTTCTATAATTTTGATATTCTTACTCCCAGGATTCTCCTATGTCGCCATTTCCCAGCTTGTCGTCAAACCTATGCTCAATGTTGAACTTTGTGCGAGTCGTTATAAGTATGATTTCTAACTCTACTACGCATGTTGTCTATGTTAAATGTAAGATCATGAGAATTTCATGTGAAGTTTCATTCATAAGAATTATTCATGCGATTAAATAAATCTCTAATTTTTGAATGAGGTTGGATTATAAACTTGAAGCTTATATGAAATTTCATTGGGTTAATATTGTGTCAAGTATATTCACTAAATTAGAGCCTATAGATGAAGAGTCCATAAAAAGGTGTCCTAAGCAACGAGTACAAATATCTTTTATTGAATTAAAAAAATTCTTTCATATTTTAATGTTGTGTGTGAAAGTTAGAAAAGTGATACCATCAAGCTCGTTATAAGTATGGCTACCTAATTTCAGGGCAAGTTATCTTTATGTATCAATATTAGATACGGATTTCTTACTTTTTTTATTGACTGAATTTATTATGCACAACTTGTAATTAGCCTACCAGCGATAGGAATCTATTTATCTAGATTTACAATTGTTGCTAATTGATTTTATGGGGTTCCTTTTTTTTTTTGTTGGTTTCTTCAAATTTATTTGATCAAAACATCATTATTTTCTAATTCTTACATTTATTATGTGCATTAAAAAAATAACGGTTAGCATATTTATTGGTTCGTGATTGTGAATCATAATTTCTCGTAAATGATTGCCATGCACTGCATAATTTTAGTTTCGTTATGATATGATAACTAAGCTATCTCGCATAAAGAAAAATCAACAACAATCAAGGGAAAGTGCTTAGCTCGATTAAGAGGCCTCAATTCAACCCATCAAGTGGTTCATTACCCACTACTGAATCCTGTATAGAAGGCCTCCGATCAACTCAACAATGTGTGGATCAATCGGTTCACTAAATCAATTGCCCTAAATTGGAACAATGAGAGGGGAATTGTATCATGGTATTTAGCCATTACATCCTGCTCACCTTAATGATTTTTCTTAACAAACAAACAACTATCATCGAGTAATTGAGGGAATAAAGTCCACATGTATACCGCCACCTCCCATGCACTTAGTGTTCAACCCACTTATTCCATTGTACCTAAACTATTGGAATTGTCTTATCATAAACTGTCATTCGAGTTGAGCCAAAAACTTGGCAGACATTTTTTATAACTAAAGTTGGGTTGGATTTGCATTTCGTCAAAGCTGCTTGAGAACACAATAGTTGGGCCGGTTACATAAAACTTAAGCATTGAAATATGGAGCTTTTTATACACAAATTAAATGAGGTGGTGGAGTAAGCTCATAGGTAATCACTCACCGAAGTTTCAATCACCTTATGTAACGTGATTTGATTTTCCTTCACTTATGAAATCATTTCACTCTCTAGATGGAATTGACACCAATACCCTGCTCAAAACTAAGCATATTTATGCTTGGGCACTATAGTGCTGGTGTCATTGGTCTTGTATGTGTTACTTAAGGTTGTTCTTGAACCTTCATTATCTGCTCATTAATCACAACAATAACAAAGGTTGCTCGCTTCTCCAAGCCTATCCAATATAGAGGTTACCTACACCTTTGTACATAAAAGCCTTTTTATGGCGTTAACCGATGTTGGTTTGATAATAAATATTGTAGGTGAACTCAGTCAATGATATATGTAGCAGCAAGCTTCTTAAAAAGTTGTTGAAGCATAGTTGAAGTAGGCTTTCAATGTCAAAATCATCCTTTCGGATTGACAATTTGATTGGAGATGAAAGACTATTTGAAGTTTAGTCAAGTTTCCATTGCTACTTGTATGTGCTTCAATAAGCATTAGGGAATATCCCATCTCGGCCTGAGATAATTATTTTAGTGTGCCATAAAATTGTATAATATTGTTTACATAAACCAGGCAATAAATTAGCTATAAAGCATGCAGCTTTAGTAATTAATCAACTATGAATCACATAGCATCATGTTCTTACAATGACACTGGTATACGATCACAATTCGTGGCAATGTCTTTTAAATGTCATGATAGTATGGATAGTCATTAAAATAATGGAATTGATTATGGTGTACCACTTTGCCAGATAGCACTTCATCCACTTACTTGCAATCTCTTTGATGCCCATCTTCATTCCAAGCTATCAAAAATGAATTTTTGGTCTTCCATGAATCTTGTTGACTCTGCAGCGAAATGTATCATGTATGCCTTAAGAATAGGCTTTTTGAAGTCTATTCCCCATTATAATCTCATTTTCGGACACACACACGAGTCTTCTAAACACTATGGCTCTGCAACCACCTAGATAATTCTTAGATTGGCCTGCATATATCGGCATTCCATCTAGTTGTCCCCCATCTAGCATGTTAAACCAACTTGATAAGTTTAAAGCCATCCTTGAGTGCTGTGATGAGTCAATTCAACCAGTCGAACATGATCTCCACGTTGGCAATCTAACTTCTCACAATATTGATGGTGATTTTCTTATTAAGAGCACCGGCAACTACATTTGCTTTTCCCAAATGACGCATATCTTGCAATCATAGTCCTTCAATAGCTTAAGGCATCATTGTTATATCAGAGTTAGCCCCTTCTAGTTGTATAAATACTCAAAAGTTTTCTGGTCAATAAGGATTTCCACCCGGAATTCTAGAGGCAGTCTTTTAACTGTGAAGATGATCAACACTAAGTCCAAGTAATAAGTAGGGTAATTTCATTCTGTTAGCTTCAATTGTAAGGTAGCCTAGACAACAACGCAACTGCCAAACATATAAACACTATTGAGTCTTGGTGAAGTTTTGTTGTAAACATGGAAGCCTTCCATTCCTTTTGATGAGATGTGTCAGTGTGCCATCATCAAGCATTTCTTCAATAGATTAGAACTTAAATCATAATCACCTTTCTACTCAAACTTGACATTCTTTTAGTTTAGCAAAGACAATAATGTTGCCTTCTAAAATAAACTCAACTTTCTTTTTTCTGGCCAAGTCTATAGTAAAATAATCATTAAGTCCAATAAATATTTATGTTTCTTAGAACTTCTAACTTTAAAATTTCTTTCTTCTTTGGCATCACAGTTCTGAGCTATGATCCTATTATATTCCCTTAAATCTACAGAATATCAATACTTATGTTATCTCACATCAACTTTTTCCGCATCTCATTTCTACTTCCTTAAAAATTATACAAATCACATGGAATCACAACTTCCGCTTCCAACTATGATCGCTTTATGAGTACGGACAAGAAAATGCAAACAAAATCTATCCACTAAAAGTAACCAATAATCCACCAGCAATAAATACATTCTAATCACTCTCTTACTAATATCTGAAATGGCATTCAACGTAACCTCTGGGAATTGTTCAAATGGCCTAGCCAAATGGAAAATACACCACCAACACATCCTCCTTGTATCTAGATGCTCACAGAATAAAAGCAAAGGACAAAACACCCCTATGGGGTAACCTTACAGATAAAAACAGCAACATGCAAAATTAGATGACAAAAAAAATATTCTCTCTAATTAAAATTGAGAATCATAGAAGTACTTTAACAACAAATGTAATTGACAAGCATTAAAGAATGAAGAGGCTCTGCAAAAAAAAATAATGATGAATATTAATCCTAATGCTCGTAGCTTTAAAAGTGTGAATTTTTGAATAACTTTCTTCTCAATGAATACATAGATAATTCACCTATAAATAGGCGTTTACAAGAAATAAAACAAGGAAAGAAATCTTCCTACAATTAAGTAATTCCTATAATTATAGAATAAACATAAATACCTATAATTAAGAATTACTATTTTTATACTATCACAAAATATAGCAAGTACTAAATAACATTAAAGTAAATAATAATGAGCGTAATTCCACACTCCCCCTCAAGATGGGTTGTACAGATTGTACATGCCCAACTTGTTGGTTAGCTCATCAAAACTGGACTTAGGGAGAGCCTTGGTGAGAATGTCTGCGGTTTGGTCTCTAGAAGGAGTATAGACCAATTCAATGATTCCATTGTCCACCTTCTCTGAAATGAAGTTCCGATCAATCTCAATGTGTTTCGTTCGGTCATGATGAACAGGATTCTTTGCGATACTTATTGCAGCTTGATTGTCACAGAACATCTTGATAGAATTTTCTCCCATAATTCCAAGCTCTTTGAGAAATCTTTTGATCCACATTCCTTCACAGATTCCAAGTGCCAGTGCTCTGTATTCTGCTTCTGCGCTACTCCGAGAGACCACCGATTGCTTCTTACTTCTCCATGTCACTAGATTGCCGCATACATACGTGCAATACCCAGAGGTTGATCGTCGGGTGGATATATCTCCTGCCCAGTCTGCATCAGTAAATACTTCTACCTTTTGACTATCATTCCTTTTGAATAATAATCCTTTCCCAGGTGTCATCTTTAAGTATCTTAAGATACGGTTGACAGCTCCCATATGTTCCTCAGTAGGACAGTTCATGAATTGACTTACTATACTTACTGAAAAACTTATGTCTGGTCTGGTGTGAGATAAGTAAATAAGTCTTCCAACAAGCCTCTGATATCGTCCTTTGTCGACAGGTAAACTATCATTCTCCATTCCAATCTTTTTATACGGGTCTATTGGAGTGTCTATTGGTTTGCATCCAAGCATACCAGTTTCTTTCAATAGGTCCAATGTGTACTTCCTTTGAGTTACAGCTA
>NW_018164576.1:379064-390096 GCF_001263595.1 Phalaenopsis equestris
AGATTGAATCTAAGTTGGGTCTGATGCTGAAATTTCAACTCGTGCAGGAAAATACAAATTTTTACTAGTTGAATAGTTCCAATTAAGTCCCCCTAAGATGAAGATTATCAGGAAGTTTATTGAAGATTTCAAACTAGTTGGCAGGTGGGTCTTTTCGACGGAAGACATGTTATGATACAACTGAACATAAAAGAAGATTACACAAGTATTTTATCAAAAAAATTCATCACAATCGAGGGCAATCATATGAAATTCCTCAAATGGACCCCTGATTTTGATCCCAGTCAAGAACCCCCAATTGTGCTTATCTGGTTCTCATTATCTGAACTCAAGCTTCAATTATTTGACCTACCTACTTATATACAATTGAGACTATCCTTGGAAAGCATTTGCAGGTAGACGCACCTACAGTTCATTTCTCAAGGTCCTCTATTGTCAGAATTTTGATTGAAAGAGATATTACACTACCAGATATTGAAGAAGTTTGGTTTGGTTCTGCTCATAATGGTTATTGGCAAAAAATCATTATGGAACAAAAACCCCATTACTGCAAGCACTGCAAGATGTTTGGACACCCGCAAGAGAAATGTTTCGGATTGCACCTACAAATGAGAACAAATAGTCAAAAACAGGAACATGTTGTTAGTGCACCCCACGTGCCTGAACGCGCTCCCAACAAATTTGATGACAGCCAACCTGATGAGGGAATCACCACAAAACAGAAAATGGTGTCTGCCCCTGGGAACCCTTCTCCTGACCATACTATAAGGGAAAATGTCCGGACCGAAAGTCAGGATAGCCCCGCAACTCCTATTCAGGAAGCATCAAGTGCAGAGGTGACAATTCACACTTCACATACACTGGAACATATCGTTGTGCCAACAGCTACCTTTCTTTCTACTGAGGTTTTAATATCTAATCAGACCGAGGATCACATGAGTTGGTCTTCACATGAAGAATGACAGTTTTACACTTCTCGACGGAAGAAGGCCGAGGGCACACTCCAACTTGGAAACTTAATGGATGATACTTTGGTTACTTCTGGCAATGGCACGACACTTCAAAGTTTGTTATTTGACTCCGCTCCTAAAACTAGAGGGAAAGGCAGAAATAAACTGGACCGTCCCTAGCTACTTGTTTTCTGCATGTTTTTAAATTTTTTTGAGTCTATCTATATCCTTTTGTTGGGGTAGTACTTTACTTGGTATTGTATGGGTAGGGTGCCTCTATTGGGCTCTATTCATACAGTCTTTATGTATCTTTTCTATTTCATCAGTCATTGGGCTTTTCAAAAAAAAATGTGTATATATATATATATATATATGTATATGTATATATGTATATGTATAATCAAGAAGGGGGAATATAAAGTGGAAGCATGAGAAATTTTCAAAAAAAAAATATTTCTATTTCATTTCGTCGTGCCCCTTCTAAGGCCCAAAGTCCTTTATAAGTACAAAATGAGGCACATTTTGACAATCAATAGAGATAAGGTGAGCACACATGACAGCAAGGGTAATAATACTCAGATTATGGCAAACACGTTAAGTTGGTTAAATACTGAGGAACCATGTCATCAACTTGAAGATTGATGAGTTTGTCGCATCGAGAAATAGGCTAAGGCTAGTCAAGCATCAAAAGATGAGTGTAAAGATCATGAAGGTGAATGGGCTAGTCACATGCCAAACATGATCGGATACCAACCTATTTTTGCAAGGACCATTTAATAGCTCAAAGGATATGATTTTCATCAACATAGGATGTCACTTGAATAGCAGTCACGTATGGGCGTTGATAATTGAAGATGCGGTAGGTAAAAAAAGACAAATCACGACACCTCAATTTGGGTGGGTCATCAACCAACAAAAAAGGGTGCCTGTAGAAAGAAGTTGCAATCCAACACATGTCCATAGGAGTTGGCATATAAGATTTGGGAAGTGGAAGTTGGCAAGTGTTTATAGGAAGGCAAGGGTGTGGAATTAAACATCTGGAAGTCATAGTTAACATGAATGTGCAAGATGCTCAAAATCCCCTTATGTATGTTGATAGAAGAGCAAGCTGACATTAGTATATGCTAGATGAGTGTTGAGAAGTAGGAGTGGTTGGCGCAAGATAACTAAATAAGGGCGGCCAACTATGTAAAAAGATTAGCGACAGACTAGTGACAGGTAGATTAAAAGCTAGCATAAAGGGTCCCAATGGATGTTCTAGCCCAATAGTGTCATTAAAAATAAAAAATAAATAAGAGGATCTAAGACTAAGTGTAAAAATTATGATATTCCTCAATGAATGTTTAAGAATCAATGATTTTAGTATAGATTTTTAATTCTAAATTACTTTTTTTTTTTAATTATAAAATTTAAAATAAAAAATGCCTGATAAAAAATATTCAAAAAAATAAATGTACATAATTTTATGGATATCTAATATGACAGAAATCAATTACAATAATCCTAAAATCAATTTTGAGCCTACCATACAACTCATATGCATTGAGGCATACATTGTAGTAACTCTTTCTTTCAATTCATAGTTGTGTTATTTTATTTTTTTGAATTTGTATGCATCATACTGATACAAATTTCAAATATAAGCTATAACGCACTTGAGGGCCAGAAATGTATAAGAGGTTGCAAGGAAGGCATTGTTAAGATTGTTAAATTCAATACACATGCCCACTTCCCATTTGACTTCCTTAATATTATGAAATTGGTAACCCCTTGTATTTCCTAAACATAGGCGAATCAATGTATTAGGTCACAACTCATCTCAATTCGAGCATTGATCCAATTAACCAAGTAAAAAAACTAATATGACTCGAAAATTAAACTCAATCATAAAATCAATCTGTATACGATCAAGCAGATTGAATCTAAGTTGGGACAATCCAATCCCATTTAAGATCCAACCCAATGTATGATTAATTCTTATATATATATATGTGAATTTTTTGAATAACTTTCTTCTCAATGAATACATAGATAATTCACCTATAAATAGGCGTTTACAAGAAATAAAACAAGGAAAGAAATCTTCCTACAATTAAGTAATTCCTATAATTATAGAATAAACATAAATACCTATAATTAAGAATTACTATTTTTATACTATCACAAAATATAGCAAGTACTAAATAACATTAAAGTAAATAATAATGAGCGTAATTCCACAAAAAGCATGCATAGATTTTATAAAATAACGCAGCCAAACCTGATATGTCGGCCATCACCATAAGCATCTTTCACAATGACAACATCTGCATTTAGTTTTTCCTTGATCTGCTCAATAAGATGACAAAAATCAAATGAATTAGGGATGTTTTCAAGCAAAGTGACAAAAGAGACTGCTCTTATAAAGCATACAAAGGCATCACTGGAAAGCATTTTGTAGAAGGTTTGTGTTTTACTAGAAATACTTAGAGAATATACTTCAAGTTGAGCACCTGAAGCGCATCAACAATATTTTCAGACAAAAATAAGTTACGAGCTTGCTATAAAGAATAAGACAGAGCATCTTGCAGAATGCATACATCAAAAGGAATGCATTGACCATTCACAACAAGCTCGAAGATACAACCAGTATAGTTGGTGAACATATTTGTTGATAAATTGATGGGAATTATCAGAGTTTCTTTCTATTGTGAAGAAAGAAAGTGGCTGAAACAGCAACAGAGGGTTCTCCAAAGACGATAATCTTCAAGGAAAATTCTAATGAAAGCTTAAAGTATTTTCCGATGGTCAAAAACATACAGTAGGCATGGAAAATACAAAATTCATCGAGATTAAAAAATAAGGCTTACATAGAATATAACATTTTTCTAGCTTAGTAACTGTTTGAGAAAAGTGCTTTGCCCATGTCCAGATCTGGAAAAATACTTTTGGCCGCTCTCATGTGTCCCTTTTATTTATTCATTTGTTATTTTTTTGTAAATTAATAACTGGATTGTCCACAACAGGTTTATAATGTGCTTGTACCGTGTGTACCCTTTTTAGCAAAATAATGATAACTTCCTGAACAGATAAGTGATCTGCTTGGACAGACACCAACCTTTCTTTCACATTCATTTCACAGGAAGTGGATTGCTTTGTCTTTCTTCTTTATACTGAAGGGGGTATAATGCTATTGCTGCATAAGTTTTTCTTTTTTTTCTTTGCCTGCTTTTGTGGATGGATAATGTTCAAGAACTCCACTGGCGTGCTGAATAGGTGACAGTAGCTTTACTGTGGCTTCTTCTCCCTAAACCTTGTCAAAGCATAGATTACTGTGGCATACTGATGTTAGGAATTACGATTTTCAGGCCTCAATAAGCAATTTGCTGCTTACTCCAAATTATCAAGAACGAAGAAGCATAATGAAACGGTGAAACCGCTCGAGTAGAATAAAGGTGAACTATTAAATATCGAGCTGTTTTTTTGTTTAACAGTTGGAGTTTCATCATAAATCCAAAGTTGAGCACGCTCGAGTTGGTGCACTCCTAGGATGCTTGACATCTTGGGAAGTTATACAATGGGACAAACTGTGTAGCTACTAAATTAAAGCGGACAATATCTAGATGAGTGAGAGTTTAGGCTATCACCAATAGTATCAGTGCATTACACTAGCTAAAAAATGAGAACTAAGTGTCATACTGAATAAAACGACTTGCTATGGGAGCGACCTCTTTAACCCTAGATGGGACAAAGTGCTACATAATGAAAGCCACCTCTTGAATTTGTAAAGACCAACCTATAATCCTATCCACCTGGTGGATGATTTTGGTTTTACAAAACTGAAGATGGCGTGGGGGAAATTGTGAAATCCATCAATTAACATGAAGCTAAACTTTTAAATATTGGCGCAACTTTTGGTGTAGCGGTTGATGTTTCATTGGAAACTTGGAAGTTAAGTGTGATCATATGGGAAGTTACACCAATGGGACAAAATTGTGAGGCCATTAACTCAAAGCAGACAATATCCCGATGGGTGAGAGTTTGAGTTGTCATAAATGGTATCAAAGCATTACAATAACCTGAAGATCGGAACTAGATGTCATATAAAATAAAGTGCTACACTATAAGAGTCATATCTTGAACTCTATATGAAACAAAGTGTTTCATGTCAGAAGTTGCCTCTTAAATATATAAGGTTCACATCTTGAATCTATAAAATTCACCTCTATAATCCTTTCTACCTGGTCGGTGATTTGGGATTTAGAACAACGACAAGAACTCAACTACTTAAGTAGGGTTGATTGTGAAACCCCTTACATAGAATGAAGTTAAACTCTTAAATATCGATGTTTCTTTTAGCATAACAGTTGGAGATTCATCAGAAACTCCAAGGTACACTTTCATAGGAAGTTCACCAATGAGATAAAAATGTGAGGCTACTAGATCAAGACGAACGATATCTTGATAGCTGAGAGTTTGAACTATTATAAATGATATCAGAGCATTACACCAGACAAAAAATGGGAACTAAATATCACACAAAAAAAAATTTTACTCTATGAAAGCCATCTCTTGAATCTTACAGGAAACAAAAATTATATATGGTGGGAGCGACCTCTCAAATCATATATATATAATCGATGATTCTGGGTTTAGAGTACTAATAAAGATGTCCGTTACTTAAGTGAAAAAAATTATGAAATCCTTTAAGTAGAATGAAGTTGAACTCATCGAGGCGTCTTTTGGTGTAACGGTTGGAGTTTCATAGAAACTCCAATGTCAATTGTGTTCATACAAGACAAAATTATGAGACCATTAGTTCAAAGAGAACAATATCTTGTGGGAGAGAGTTAGACTATTACAAATGATATCAAAGCATTATATCGACCTAAAGATGGAAACTAAATGTCATACTAAACAAAGTGATATGATATGAAAGCCACATTCTGAACATTAGATGAGATAAAATGCTACATAGTGCAAGACACCTCTTAAATCTGTAGAGGTCATCTCTAAAATCTTGTCTGCTTGATGGATGATTTTTGGTTTAAAGCACTATCAATGACATCAATTACTTAAGTGTGAATAATTATTTAAACCCCTTAAGTATAATGAAGTTGAACTCTTAATCATTGAGTCACATTTTGTTGTGACAATTGTAGTTTCATCAAAAACTTCAAAGTTAAGTGTGCTTGTATGTGAGCACCCCTCAAAGCAATGAGACAAAATCATAAGGCCATTAGGTACGTCAAAGGGGACAATATCCCGATGGGCCAGAGAGCAAACTGTCATAGAAATCCTTAATGCCGACAGCGCCACTACCATTAAAATGGAAGACAGCCATCCAAAGCTGCATAAGTAAGGAAAAACCTTAGTCTCCATGGACTGGATGGCGTTGGAGTCAATGGATGCGGAAGAATCAGAAGCCTGGGAAGCCCGAGGACTACAGAGGTTCCGTACACCGCATCCAGCGAGCAAGGAAAATGGATAGGGCAAGGGGAAGGGAAGCGGTACGGCGATGCTTCTTGACCTTCGGACCTGCTTCATTTCGGATCTTGTTCCGGCGGCGGCTGCACCGGTGATGAAGTAAATCGGTCGGAACCACATTGGCCTACGAGCAGGGAAAGGGGAATATGAGAAAAATACATTTCCGATGGTGGGGCGGAGGCGGAGCAGCAAGGGCAGTGGTGGAGGCGGCGTAGGTGTCACGGCCAGAGAAAGTCCGAATCTCATATCCGTCCAATGGCCGAGTCGCTTCGCTAACCCGAAGCTTCTAATGCCCCCGAAACACTGGGAACCACATTATTTTTAAGAGGCGGTATAATTTTTAGACCTCGAATTTTATTTAATTACTAGGTAGAAAACATTTTGGGGGAAGTCTTTGTCTCAGGTGATAATTTTTAGTCCTAAAGAAGTTTGACTTGGCAGCTCCTAGATAAGCCGTGGATAAATTGGTCCAGACTTGAGCAGACCTCATATAGTCTGCCAACGTGTCTGATCTGAGGCATGCCGACCAAAGTCATATGTTAGAAAGGAACTCTTGCGGACGTGGAGCGGAAACGACTTAAAGAATTTTTTTTCCTTACAAGAACTTTGTGTTTTGAATTTATTTAATGTACCAAAGTCATATGTTAGAAAGGAACTCTTGCGGACGTTGAGCGGAAACGACTTAAAGAATTTTTTTTCCTTATAAGAACTTTGTGTTTTGAATTTATTTAATGTACACAATAAGGGAAGTGTCGTTACTTATTGTAAGTATGATCGACACAATAAATTAGAAATTAATTCTTATTTCAATGCCTCAGCTCCCTAGGACACTCGAGGAACTTGGTCTGACCGAGCCACGTCGAACAATCATCCTCACCGATCAAGCTCTGGCTGAACAAAACAAAAGACTTAAGAGAAGCACTGTCGTCAATCTATAACAAGATAACCACTACACAACAAACATAAAAAACATAAAAAGTAAGGTTCGGTAGAAACAAGGCACGATAAGAATAAAAAAGGTAATTTATTTCAGTTGAAAGATATAAGGTATTTTTTATCAACAAACACACCAGGTACGCACTTTACATTTTTAACCAAAATAATACATTGTGAAGGAAAGAGAAAACTCGACCATTGCTGCTAGCAAGAGAAAAATACGACAAGTTCATCTTTTTAGGCAACACACCGTCGGGCAAATGTAATCCTCCCTGGGAAAATGTTGGATCTATGCTTCATCAACAGATTATTGCATTCGCCACGGAAAGAGCAGTCCACTGCTGAGAAACCTGTTGGAGGTCTCTCGGCTTCTTCTCTCTAAGAATTCCAGCTTCCTTCCTCGTTCTCGTCTCTCGACCATATTCCAACCATTTTTGCATCAAATTTCTTCTCAATTATGATCAAAAGCAAAATGCAGCAGAAGCAAAATAAGGTTGGGGCCTCTCGCCTGGACTCAAGCTCTCTTACGAGCTTCTCCCACAATGAGGAGCATTTGGAGAAAGAGAGAGGAGAAACTGTTGCCACCATAGGTGTTAAGCCCTACTCCTGGACCGATGGGGTCCAAGGATCAAAAAAACTTCAAACATATAGCAACAATGGTCAAACAAATGTATTGACCTCTCGACGAAGTGGCATCACTTTCACCATTCCCGAAAGTCCACTACATTCGTTCGCATAAAGGATTTCCGACAGGATTTTAACCTTGACATGGACAACGTTTGACACCCAACCCGAAGAAAATCCATCCCTTTGACACACAACTCAGAGAAAAAATAAATAAAAAAGGTGTGGCCTTGGAGGTCCTTCGACACCCGTTGATCACCCCCACTTCTAGCCGAGGGAAGGGTCGGTCAAACTTGCCAAGTTTTTGCAAAGCCAGCACACATAACGAGGAGGTAAGGAGATAAATAACTTACTCCTCCTTATATTGTGGGGAGGGTCGACTACTTAAAGTGGGGCCCACCCACTGAAAAGCTTGTTTCCATTCATTTTTCTTTTTTTAAAGGAGTCGTCAGCTTGTCAATCGTCGTATACTTCCCACATTCGAATAAATCTCTCTCCCAAATCAAATCAGTGATTCGTAGAGGAGAGGAATCAAACAAGAAGGGACATACGACAAAATGACAAACAAGAGAAAAAGTAAAACGTGAAGAGTCTACGTGCGATAAACCTCGCAATGATATGTTAAAAATGTCCGCCCAAACAAGATCGGGTGAAGACACCTTAAACCAATATCCGCGAAAAAAGTATACACGTAGACTGCCCATAACCAGAAAGTCAGGTGTATGTACATGTTTTGGGGTCAAGAGCACTCCCAAAGGAATGTGTTTCTACTGGTTAATTACAACTTGGGGGATACCCAAGAGCACTCTCGATAAAAGGAGTTTCGCTTCATATTATCATAAATCGGGGGTATAGGCAATCAAATGAAGGTTATTTTGTGTGGGAACAGTTCTGATGCTTCAAAGCTCACGTTAAGCCATCAAGCAGAGAGTGAGTATCTCACATCCCAAATGGGTAGCGGCTAATCAGCACACAGGGCTCACTGAATAACCTAAATCATCTTGACGGGGATATCCCAGCACGTCAAAGCACGTCCGGGCCATAATGGCAGATGACAAATCATCATACCTGAATGGGCAGCAGTTCATCAGTATCGAGTCGTCAAGGTGATATCAATGAAGTCAATGAGCGACATGGCTCAGAGAGGCTCGACAAAAAGGAAGGTAGAGTGATCATAAAATGTAGAAGTAATTGGGTTGGGGTACCACAAACCTGTCATACAGAGCTACTAGGACCCTAAGTCTACCTAGTCGTGAAGATAATCGACCCAACACATCCTGAGGTTTTTGATCAGCAATTCGTGAATTGTGTCGTCCACGGGAACTTTGGCAGCCCTAAGGTCAAAGGAAGGAAACTTTATCTTATGACTAAAAAGTTGGAGCTCCAAGTGATGGAACTTATACCTACCGAAGTGACAATGATGCCTTAAGAAAGAAGAAGTGAATGATCAGCTATAAAGCTGGAAACACTCCAAACAAAAGGACTTATACCCCGTATGAGTCGGGGAGCCTTCTAACACCCTAGGCGCGCTAGACAACCACCTATATGAAAGTATGTTGGGCCAGTCAGGTTGGAGAAGTACGGGGACTCCTCATCTGGACATGCAAATATGAATGCAGTTATCTACAGGGGTCATAAGTATTGTGGAGGTCCTATTAATATATCAAGGAAAGTAAATGTTGCAATTTTTAAATCTTGAATTTTTTAATCCTAAATTTTATTTAACTTAAATATTTTATTTATGATTTTGTAAGAGATTAGGAATTTAAGTTCTAAAGAACATATATTTCATCGTGAAATCCCATATAAACCAAAGAAAGAAACAAGGAAAACACATGCAAGTGCAGGCATGCAACATGATGCAAAAAGCAAAACAAACAAAATCAAAATAATAAACAGACTGATACCGCTGGGTCGGCAACATATCCCAGAAAATAAAAAGGCGGTTGGACCACATATACATGTCCGGTCTTATTCTATACATCAATATAAAATGAAAAATTAAGATACGAGGCATGGACATATGCTCTTGGTCCTCTCTGCGTGGTTCCCGCGCTAAACGTCTTAGAACTCGTGCCCGTATCTTATTTCTGCTACCGGACTCTCCTATACTCTTAAAATACATGGAGAAAAAAACTCAATCCTACATGAAAAAAAGTGTCTGCGGGAAAGTTCACATGCAAATAACGTATCAGGAGCCATGTCTTAAAAGTGGGAGAGCTAAATAACATTTGCAAACAAAAGCGTCATAAATCATCACATGCTCCCCCTGTAGCGATACATGTGTGTGTGCATATAAAAAGGCATGGCTCCCTGCAGAGGATGCCCTAGCACATTATCATACATCTGCAGCATGCAATCACACAACAAGCACAATGCAAAAGAAATATGCATTACTAGGGCAACCAATTCAACAAAGAACAATAGTCATGCATCAAAAAGACTACCTAGCATCATAAATCTTAACAGAATACACCATCTAACAAAAAGTGTGTCAACTTAATATCTAAGTGTGGCGTAAGTCTGGGTATCGTATGACTTTGACGGGGTCGTCATACCGGCCCCATCCTAAAGATCTGAATGATCTAAAGGGTGTTACAAAGAGTGGTGACATGAGTTAGATCTACTAAATCCTTAACACAGTCATACTCGTGTCAATCCCAATGACTTAATTCACATTGCTTGTCGGGATCAACCAAGCAAGCAATGCTCGTTAAGGCATCGCGACCAACACAGAGTCACTTTTCTAACGAGTAGGACAAACCATCGAGGAATGGGTGACCGACCTTTTTATTTTTGTAAATTGATAATTACAAGAATTTGATGACACTACTAGAAGATTTAAATTCTAGCAACAGTGTCAAAATCTTGACTGTGACTTTATATATATGTGTTTGATTTAATAAAGACGTATAGATATAATATTAAATAATGTCAAAGTCGAATTTGTCAACGCAAGTATACGTATCGCTCAAGTAATATTGGGCTCTAATGGAGTCATAGTTATCGATCCCATATGGAGAAATATAATACTACGGACTAAGGCTTAATAAAAA
>NW_018164576.1:390282-391120 GCF_001263595.1 Phalaenopsis equestris
TGCGGTTAGGCTGGGAGGATACCAACTCTCACTTCGGAGCTCCCACGTTCCCCTCACCTGAGGGCTAACATCTACACATCAGCACCCAAACGATAGGACCGAATTGGGGATTTTAGTCTGTCACTCTAAAATCTCCAATTCTACGCCCGATAGTAATATTTCCCTATTTATTTGCACCCAACTTCCAAGGGCTTTGACCTCCCTGAATCTTGGATGTAATCTTCACTTTAGTTGTAAAACTCAACATATTTTAACAAATCAATTGACCATATTGAAGGTAAATTAAGATCGAAGTGAAAAGATTACCACAATTTCTTAAACATTTTCATGACTTCACCAATTCAAATCACCATTTCACAAATCTCGAGACAAGGAGAAAGACAGAGAAAACTACTCATAACTCATTGGGAAAGCACAACAAAACTCGGAATTCATATATAAAATCAAAGTCATACAAACTATAACAAATAAATAACTTATCTTTAAATTTCTCCCCAATAACGCTCCTCGAAATTCCTCTGAATCTCTTCCTTTCTTTACAACACACGGAATTCCTCTTCGAAGTAGCAAGGAGGAAGAAATCTATCACTTTCCCTTCACTCTTACAATTTCTCGAAGAATTCCTCACAGTTACACGCTCTAGCAAGCTCTCTACACACTAATGGAACCTATCTAACCTCCAGAACTCCTTTATTTTCGGCTAAAATCTTCTCTTTAAAGATGTGAATGAGTTTTCACAAGAGTTGCTTATGCATCCCTCCAAAATCTGGTCTTATCCATTGTACAAGTACACATAACCGTCGATCCCGCCGTCGACGGCAAAGTAGAGGCTTCCTAG
>NW_018164576.1:391279-392730 GCF_001263595.1 Phalaenopsis equestris
CATCATTCAATTGACCTCAATTCATCATTCATGCAACAAAACATCAAAAATACATTTTTTTAAAGTGCAATATCATTAAAAACAGTATAAAAGAGGTACAAAAATCTCAACATATTTTACTTTGGTCAATGGGCAAAACACATAGTCATGTAAAAAACCCACATTGTGGCTGCTCAACCGAAATACATGACAATCACAACGGACTCTCAAAAGAGCGAACACACACCATACAAATGAATGCAAGGATGTTACATGCAATATAACACACACAAACATGATGTGCCAATAAATTAAACTACTTATAAAGAGAAATTACACCTACCCGGGGACCCGAGGTGTCATGCAACCAGCAGACACCAGCTACAAGTGAGTTTGCATCGAGTAAAAGGATACATATAAAAAGGAATTACACCTCACCTGAGAGGTACTCACCGAGAAAACATGCAAACATGCAGGATATGCAATAGACATATGGTAAGTGCACCAAAGTGGTGAAGGCGAGTATGCCGTGACGGTAGTGTCTCAGGAAAGACGGGCATGCGTAGCTGCAGCGGCCCAAAAGAAGAGTATACCGAGGAGGCAGTGACCCAAAGATAGACATGTTGTGACGGCAGCAGCCCGCACAAATGTGGCTGTCAAGGAGGCAGTGACCCGAGGGTGAGCATGTTGTGACGACAGTGACCCAGAGATAGGCATATCGCGACAGCAACAACCCGCACAATTATGTATGTCGATAAGACAGTGGTCCGACGGTGGGCATGTCGTGATGGCAGTGGCCCGAATAAATGGGTATGCCGAGGAAGCAATGACCCGAAGGTAGACATACCTTAGCGGCAGTGGCTAGTGCAAATGAGTATGTCGATGAAGCAGTGACCCAGAGATGGGCATGTCGTGACGACACTGACTCGAACAAAAGTGCAATGCAAACAAGTGACGACGCTCGTACAAACGAACAAGCAGACACATACACACAATTATGCAATAAGATCATGCACAACATGCAATACGATCATGGACAAGATGTAATAACATGCAAATGATCGATCGACCGGGTCGTGGTGACTGGTTGAGCCAAAGTGGCAGGTCGACTAGCCCGAGGTGGTCGATCGAACCAAAGTGATCAAGTGATCGTGCATGCGAACACCAAAATGCATCAAACGGTTCATGCACATGCAATGAAACCCAACCGTTCGATGACACGTCAAACTCGTTCTAATGACCTCACCTAGGTATTTAGGGCTGACACACTTGGATTTGCGGCATCTCCGTCTCCAGCTTTGGCGTGACAATGTGGATGGTTTCCCCCTTCGATTTCTCGTAGGAGAAACTCTTCACTTTTTGTAGGGCGGACTAGCTACAAAGCTTTTCCCGCTTTGCTAACACCAACGATCTTATATGATGAACTAGCTACAAAGTTTTTCTCGTCCTCTAAGATCAAACTCAACTAATCC
>NW_018164576.1:392830-397216 GCF_001263595.1 Phalaenopsis equestris
AATGATGACTAAAAGGGTCCTGGGCGAAGCTTCCAGAAGAAGACACCTTTCAGTAACTCTGGACAAACTATTGTAATCTGATGACCTTCAATGGAAAACCTGCAGAAGTATTCCTTGAGCGGCTCTCATTCACTTTGGTGAATTCTAAAGAGATGGGATGAATCATTGATGATCTGTCGGTTTGCCATGAACTGCTTCATGAATAGTCTGGCAAGCTCGTTAAAGGTATTTACAATGCCCCCAAACAGAGAGTAGAACTAAGTGAGAGCTTGTCCTTTAAGAGCAGTTGGGAACACTTAACATAGAAGCACATTAGAGGCACACTGAATGTGCATGATGGTTTGATATTGATCAATAAGCTCATAGGGGTCAGTTATCCCTTCGTAGGCGTCAATGTTCAGAAGCGTGAACTCTTCCCCGCTGAGGCTTCGTAATTCATTATGAATGACATCGTCTGGAATGGCAGTAAGGTGTGACAGTTCCATGTGAGCTGTCCGAGATGGATAAGTAGAGCTTGTGGTATCTAGGAGTTCAACATCACGACCTGACAAAGGAAGTGATCTTTCTTGAGGAGGGGGACTAGTACTAGTTTCTTTAAGTAGTGTGTTTCCTGTAATTTGTTGAGCAAGTGGTAAATGAACTACATCCAATGGTGTGGGCAGCAGTTGTTGAACCCCGCATAGGAGCTATAAGATCTTTAATTGGGACTCCTCCATTCTGCGCATTCGTTTTTCTAGAAAAGGACCTGACACACCTTCGTCGGTAAGATAACATCTCTCATAGTGGAAAGATGAAGAGGTGTGTTGCCCTTAACTCCATGATTGCTCCCTGGAACGATGAGTGTTAGAGTGGGATGTTCCATTGTAATGAATATTGTGTATGGTGTTCATGTGGTAAGGCTCACAAGTACTTCAGTGGTGGGATTGAAGTTTCTCACAGATGGTGTCAAACTGATGTGTGTTAGAAAAATCGCAGCAGAAGAGTGACAAATTATCGTCTTAGGTGGTACAAAGATTTAACACGTACTCAGAAAAGAGAAAACAACTAATAATGACACCAAAAGTTTTTACATGGAAAACCCGAACACGGAAAAACCACGGGGTCTGACCCAGTTGAAGAGTTCCACTATAAAGAAATTATTACAGTGACAACCACTTGTGTCACAAGAGGGAAAATATTATAAGGTTTTTCCAGTTATAACGTCGATTCGCGGCGACTGATGGCGTTTGGTTGGGTCCGGTCAGTGGTGGTGGAGATCGACGTCGGTCGGTAGTGGTTAACGGAGATTGGTGGTGGTCGACGGTGGTCGGCGATGTTCCACAACGGTATGAATGCTCAATGGCAGTTGGTGGTTGTCGACGGCGGTCGGCTGCAGTCAATGACGGTGGGGGGTGGTTCGCGGTAGTTGTCGATGGCATGAGTGGTGTTGGTCTTTAGTTTCTTCTTAAAGCTTTAAGTTCCTTCTCAAACCTCAAGCTTCCTCCATCTCCCCTCTTCATGAGAGGGGTGAGACTCTATTATAGAGTTCTTAGTATAATTAATGCAGGAATATAAATCACATTGATAAGACAACTCAGAGGGTTTCTCTTGATCGGATTGCATTTGATAAACATTTGAGTGTCTTAATCATGTCATAATTGAGTGATCTTAGGCTCGTTAGATTCATCTATCAAGACGGTTGATTTCACTACAGACTCTTCAGAAGCAACATTCATTTGACCTTTCAAAAGTGATCATAAAACTTCCAGAAGTGGTTTAATGGCTGCTTGATTTGATCTTGATTTTGTTCAGATTGTACCGGTTTTGGTAACATTGACTTCTTCTTATTTAACCATCGTTTTGATTATAAGTTTGCTGAAATTGGATACGGGATCACTTTTTATGGAGCTTGCTCAAAATGTCACCTCGAGATCCATATTATACCTCGAGATTCGAGAATGAATATTTGTTGGAGGTGTATCAATGATAAACATACCCATGTGTTGTGAATTCTAGAAAACTTCAAAATTTTATATATTACTCATAAGTGTCCCAACGGTTCAAACAAGTTCCACGTATACCCATAATATTGTCCTCAGGATTGTAGGTTCTACAATATCTTCAAATATAAAATTACTCAAGAAAAAAGTTAATGAGAGATATCCTCAATGGTGTTGTCGTATTAAATAAATATATTCATAAATGCATTTTAGCCCAATAATTACTTAAATCTATGATTTATTAAATCCTAACCTTCATGCAATTTAACAGATTTACAAATTTCTCCATCTTATAAAACTTATACTTTGAAACAAATATCATGCAAAATAATTTTGATTATTTTAATTATCAATTTAAAATTTTATAATTTATAGATTTTTTTAGAGTAATTTTAAAATCATTGGTTCAAATTAGAGAGTAATTATAAAATGAAAATCATATAAAACACCAAATTAGGAGAATGCAGATGGGCCCACCTAGTCAGATTAAAAAATTATTAAGATTAAATTAATTATAGAAGATATATATATATATAGAATCTAAAAAGAGTATGATATGCTGATTATTTATTTATTTTAAAATTAAAAATGAATAATTTCAATAGTATTTTCCTAAACAAATAACAAAATAGGAAATAAGGGCTTTAACATATAACATACTATCGTTTTATATTTACAAATCTAACACCCAAACTTTCATATTTACATGCATAACATTCAACTCATTAATATGACATTCAATAATTTACTTGGAAATAAATCCTATAAGTCAATTAATATATTGCATTATTTTCAAATAAATTCAATAAGAATTAAATTTATTATAAATTAATTTGAATTTGAACGTCTTAATTTAAATTTTTATTCTTTTATTAATATTTTTGAATCATTTTAGAATGTAGTGTCATGTATTGCGGTAAAAGATATTGTGACTGTTAAAGATAGATAGAAGGAAGGGATGAATATGAGGCTTGAGAGAAGGTCTCAAGGATTTTGAATTGAACTTGAACCTCCAGTAAGCCAAATAAAGTGGCTCCGGGGCTGCTCCAGAAAAAAAAATCAGGATTCTTCTTCTCTCATCTTCGCTTTCTTTTTAGTACAATATGACATCTATCCATGGCGTCTTATGAAAGACTATAACTTGAATGTTATTTGATGCTTTTAAACAAGGATGAATTTGTATCATTGCTAGTAATGATGGCTATCTATAGTAGATATCTTAGGTGGGATAGGGCACCTCCCCGGAAGCAATGAAATTAAGGCCCCGTTTGGGGCAGCTTATTTGGGTGCGGAGACGTTTTCTGCGTTGGGCGAGCCTTTTCAAAATGTCGCGAAATGTAGTCTTTTATTTCTCCATGGGAATCACACGCGGGGAGATGAGATGCGTTCGGTGTTTGCGACTGGCGTTTAGGGATCGAATACCTTTGGTGCCCTTGCAGCTGAGAAGGAAGAGGAAACTCTGAGCACCTCTTCAGTGCCCTTTGCAACTGTCCGTCTACTCCGCATTGTTCCAAACTACCCGTTCGTCTCCACTGCTCTTTCTTCCCTATTCGTCAACCCCAAAACCGAAGCTCACAATCCTCCCCCTCCACTACCGCATGCACCTTCTCCCGTAAAACATTGTTCGTCTCTCCCTGTGTCGCATGCCTACCGAGGAAGGTAAGGGCCGACTGCCATATTGATCGTACTTTTATATCCCGAGGAAGCATTGTTGTTATTATTATTTCATGCACCATCTCCCGTTGATTTTAATGATTAATTTCATTTGCTCATATTGCTTTGTTGTTAGGATTCTTAAATATGACAATTATCTTGTTAACTAGAATTCTTTATTGAAACCATTAATCTTTTTGTATTCAGCTTCCGAAGAACTGGTGTTGGATTTATATCGATTTCTCTTTCTGCGCTATTTATACTGATAATCAATTTAAGTTGTTTCTGTTTTTTGTGATTTTTGAGCAATTTCTTAAAGGGTATATTTGGAAAATTACAATTCAGTTCTTAACCATAAAGTTATGTTCTATCTATTATTTTTCCCATCCAGTTATGTTGTAAATAATTTAGCAAAAACAGGGGCAGAATGATTATTTATCCAACAACAGCTCCCACTAAACTGTTCTGAATAAGTTGTCTCAAATATCAAACTAACTTATTCAAATAATCTGCAGATTATCAGATTATCAGAATAATCTGCTTATTATAAATGATCAACAGCTGCCTCAAACAGACCCTAAGTCACTTCGACTAGTGGGCACAACTAAAAAAAATTTAAATAAAATACAAAATTCTTATAAATTCAAAATAAAGTGGCATTTTTTATTATTAAAAATCAATACAAAAAAAAAAAAAGGTAATTTACATACACATCACCAAGTTCTTATTTATTTACCTATCTCATACCAAAATT
>NW_018164576.1:397316-402421 GCF_001263595.1 Phalaenopsis equestris
TAGAGGGCCCATCTACACCGAGCTGTCGCACTCTAGCTACCACCTGACCTACAAAACTAACATGCCTAACTGATCTACGCGTTTCACCTGGCGACCTGATCAACTAGACTCGCCAGCCTAGCTTGTCTCATCGACAATACTCATAACTATAAAAACATAAATGTGAAGATCAACATCAAGGATCAACATATATCACATCTTCATTTATGAGTCGCATGACATACTTCACAATATTTTCAACAAAACATGCTGCACATATTTCATACATTATGACTTTGTTTTTTAATATTTTATGAAACCTGTATAAAAGCAAAGGAGAGAGGCTATAGAAGGGATTGACTCTTTCGACGACCTCCCCCCATCAGTTCACCTTCTCTGCTCCACCAAAGGAGGATCAAAAAATGAACACATAATTCAACGTGAAGAACACATCCATCATCTTCCCTCTCCTTTCTTATCCAAGTCTCTCTTATATTGCATGAACCTTCGAACAAAGATAGAAGCTAACGTTCTAAAAAGATTCAACAATAGTATATTAATTAAAATTTCTTCTCGCATGCATGTTTAACTTGATTTGACATGATTGATAGTAAGATAAAATAACTTTTTTTTTTCATAAATAAATAAATAAATAAAATTTGACTTATAACCCTAACGGTACTACGGCTGTCAACCTCAAGTGACTCTGAATTGGACATATGATGAGGCGCATTATCTTTCAAATTGGACTACATGAGGCATAGGATCCAAGCTATTAAATGCAGGCTCGCTTTATCATACATATTGCTCTTCATTAAAATCGACTGTATTTCTTCTATGAACACTATTTATGCTTTTTAAAGTGCGAGTAACAATGCTTTGATTTAATATATTTTAATTGCTAATCATATTGTTTTAAAGTATATGATGATTGATGATGTGCCTAATAAATCAGGGATTAAATATGTCTATTAATTTACCCATTTATTTTACAAAAATTATAATTACAATTTTTAATCTTATCAGCAATAATCATTTTTATTCAAATAATAATGATAATAATAATAATTTACTATAAAGTTTGATTGAAGGTCATAATTTTAACCATAATTCTAAAAATCATATAATTAAAAAATTAAATATCAAATAAGCTCATTAAGAACTAAGAAAATCACAATTTATAGTATATATATTATTGCTTAAATACATAGTAAATGTACATGATTTTCTTATTTCGTATTTGTATATTTTCCAATTTAACAGCTATTCTATTCACACGCATGCAATTAATTATAATATTATAAAACTAAGCTTGATTAATAATTTTAATCACACCATGCATCCATAATCACATTTCCCTAAGCATATTAAGAACAAAACACAAAATTATAATATAAAATATTAATACATGAATGATGCTTGATGTTGCTAATAAAAATAAAATAAATTGTTAAATGATTATGCATGCTAATATGATAAATTAATTACATCTTCTTTAATTATCCTAATACTCTCTATCCTACACAAAGTCATAAATGTCACACATAAAAGCTAATCATGAGCCAAGGGAAAGGAGGAACAACTGTGATGGAAGTTGAAATCACAAGAAAAGAAGGGGTTTTGTGGGGGTCCCTACGAGATGCAAGAATCGAAGCAGACGATAGAACATCCCCAATCTCTTCAGCACTGTGGGGCAATAATCAAAAGTGCATGCAGAACCTTGCATGACAACGATGGGAAGAGAGAGAGAGCGGACCCATGAAGTTATCCTAATCCACTGTTTTTCACGAGAAATTATTAAGTGTGGAATTCACACATGCAGATTTCGTTGTATTTTGATTGTATCAATACAACCAATATAATCAACAATATAGCAAAATTCACATCTTTCGTATTTATTTTATCCACACCTAATAATTTTTGGTGTTCAAGTGTAGGACAACGATACTATATTCGAAGCTCAAGAACCTACACTATAGATAGCGTTGTTTACAAAAGTAAAAGGAAGAGAGAGAGAGAGAGAGAGAGAGAGAGAGAGAGAGAATGGTGGGGGCTTTGGCTTCTCCATGCATGATGAAGAAGCGTGGATAAAGGAACATGGCCGAATGCGGCTACGAAGAGAGAAAATGAACCAAAAGGGAAGACCCAAGTTGTGAATATGATAGAAGAAAGAAGAAGGAGAAAGGCATGAATCGGATTCCTCTCAACATTATCCATTTTTTTTACCTATATATATATATATATATATAATTTATATTTTTTGATAGCGAAGTTTTTTGTTTGAAAAAAAATGAATACTATATATTTGAATAACATAAGAAATGAACATTTAACTTTGATTTATTAATTTTTTATTTACTGTAAAAACAAATTTTAGGGCCAAAATAAGAAGTATAACTAGCTATTGTATAAGTATCATAATTAACTTGAATTTAAATTTTCTAATTAAATCATGTAACTACTTGTTGTCATGAATAAACTTTAATAATTTAATTAAGCCTTTCAGGTTGATTAATATTTCAATTAATTGTAGGAATGTAATTAATTAAGTTCAAGCTAATTAATATTTTTGGTAGACAAGGCTTAAAATAATCACGTGATTAATGATCTTAATTAAAATATTACATTATTTTTAATTAGTGATTACAAAAAAAAAAAAAATTTCTCAAAACTATAGAAAAAATTACATTATTTTTTATAAAATATATTGATATGCCACCAGCAAATCTTCATTATCCAGCATAAATCTCGAGGTATGACAGGGATCACGAGATAATATTTTAAGCAAAGGATGTTCAAATATTGATAAAAATTCATCCAGATCTCTGATTTCAACAAACTTATAGTCAAGCTAACCAGCTCGATGATACGGACCTAATGATATAAAAGTCATTCCAATCTGAGTCAAATCAAGTTATTAAACTATTCTTGAAATATTTTTGGACATATTTGGAAGGTCAAATGGTTGTCGAATCTGACAAGTTTATAGTCGAATTAAGCGTCTCGATAAGACAAATCCAACGAGCCCAATATTGTGCATATCTGACATCGTTAAAGTACTCAAATGTCCATTAAACATCGTTTGATCGGAGCAAGCTCTCTGGACCGTTCGATCAAAATGATTTGTATTCATGCATAAATGACACACATAACACTCTAAATAAAACCCCACCCCTTACATGAGTGAGGTGACTTGAAGCTTCAAAGAGAACTGAAAGATCTAAGAAGGAGCTGAAGTTCAACACCATCATGATCGTCATCAACACCTGTCCACCATCATGATCGCCATCATCCACTGTCGATTGTCACCGTCGATCACCACCAACCAGACGTCGTCAGTCGTTGTCGGGACATGAGCTCATCACTACGGTCCATGTGTCAACAACGACCTATGTGTTTCACAACTCGTGTAGCTCCCGACTCCGACCCCCGCAGTCATACTCGCTCCTACGGCCTACCTAGTTCACAGCTCGTGAAACTCCCAACTCTGGCCCCCGCGGCCTACGAACGTCATTCATACACGCCCCAAACGAGCTATGTAGTCATCAGCTCATGTAGCTCTTGACTCCGGCCTTCGCGACCTACATATACATTATTATTCGCCTCTACGACCTACGTGGTTCCAGCTTGTGTAGCTCCCGACTTCGACACAGGTGGCATACGGATGTCATTTATACTCGTAACTACGGCCTATATGGTTCACAGCACCTGTAACTGTTTGTTACAGTTTCTTTGGCCAATCAACGCTTCTGGAGCAACCATCTACAACGCTCAAACAAATTAATATATCCACAACTCCTGTAACAATGACTCTTGCAATCTGCTGTCACCAAGAACTACAGTCAGATTATAGTTATACAACTTTGTAATTTCATCTTCTCTAATTTAAGAGAAGAATGAATCTTGATACTCATCATTCATGATAAATTATTCCAATTGGGCTAGACTTCGTGGTTTTTTCCCCTTTCAAGCATTTTCCACGTAAACAGTCGAGATATATCCTCCAGCTTACTTCTCTTCTGTTATCCGTGTATGTTGAATTCTCGTGCAACGCTTAGACGATAATCCATCACTCTACCGTCACGAATTTTCTGGCACGCATCGTATCTTACTATTGTTCTTTAGTGTAAAAATATTAAAAAATATGTGCCACTTTTTAATAATGACAGGATTAATAATAAAATTTCGAAAAGGAGGGGCCATAAATGAATCAGATCAGTTGATCAGTCAGTCAGTCTAATCTTCGATTCCTCTTTATTTCAGTTGTTTCCTATATTCTAAGTTTATGGTTCGTTTAAATAGATTTTTTTCCTTGTCAACTTGGAACAGTTATATAAATACTTAATTTTTAACGGCATTTACAAACATACCACACAATTCCTATGTATTTACAAATGTAACACCTAACTTTTATTATTTTTATATTATAATTCTCAAATCTCTTATATCACATCAAAAATATCTTTATTTTAAAATTTAGAAAGTGAAATACACATTTTCATGCATAGCTAGCAGGATGGCGTATGTATATGTGCGTGTATGTAAAAATTAAAGTTTAGGTGTTTGATACGTAAATTAATCAGAATTGAGTGGTATGTATGTAAATCTTCGTATTAGTTTTTTTTTAAAAAAATGTTTCAACATTCAATCTCAAATCATATTATTAACATGTAATTACATTGAGCTTTCCATTGGAACCTAATTATCCATTGAAAAATTTATTTTAAATTGCTTTAATTAATGACCTGTGATACGTGCAGCCTCCCCTTTTTGACTATAATGAGGTATCACGTAGGATAGTTATCCACAAGATGGAAAGTTCTTTGTAAAGACTTTCAACATGTTTCTTATGGATGGTGATGGTGGGGTTAGGTATAATGAACCGAAGATAATTAAAATAATTAAGCATGGGTAATGGATAATGAAATGTAATTTGGAAGCAATTAGAGAGCTTAATTTTGGGTTTCATGGCATTTTGGTGGATGGTAACAATGGGCTATTAATTTGGTTCAAAACCCAACTCTAAAATCATCTGATCTGGTTTATATGGTTGATTAGACATGTTGTGCTGGAAAATTTGTGGCGGTATAATGATAATTTAACGTTTAGCATTGCATGAAGATCCA
>NW_018164576.1:402521-432322 GCF_001263595.1 Phalaenopsis equestris
CCGCTCGCCGTCGGAGCTGATGTGCCGGCGGCGGTGAGAGAGTTTAGTCGAACGCTTTTCAACATGCGTCCGGACATCTCCCTCTTCGTCTCTAGATCCGTGTTCAACACTGATCTGCGAGGCGTGCTAGGCCTTGTGCGCGTGCCCTGCTGCATCGTACAGACTTCCCGCGACGTCTCTGTTCCAATCTCCGTCGTCACGTATCTCAAAGCCCATCTCGGCGGCCGCACCACCGTCGAGATTCTAAACACCGAAGGTCATCTTCCTCACCTCTCCGCTCCTGCTCTTCTTGCTCCTGTTCTCCGCCGTGCTCTGTCACGCTGATTTCAAAAACCCCCGGCTCGCCGGCGATCGATCTAATCCTCACGCGATAATGACATTTAACTAATACCATGGCTTTCTTATATCTGTGATTGTTAATCGATCACTCTACTTAATGATTGAATCACTTATCATTGTCCTCATCATTATCTCAATCCCATCTTTGATTTTTCTCTTAAAATTATTTCTACGAATTCTGTTCTCTCGTCTCCTAAATTTATACAATTTTCGCCGCATAAAGTGTACTGGGGAGCTTTTAGAACAGGGGGTCTAATGAAGCCTAAGGATTATGAGGGGGGTGATGATTTTATTTTTGAATCATAATTAAATATGGGGTTTGGATAAGAATCAAAGTGGTGTGGGGAGCCACCTATTGTCCGATCTGAGCTGTAAGATTGGCGAGTGGGGTTTGAGTGGGGCTCTGGTGGCGACTGCGGATTGGTTCAATTAAGAAGAAAGAGGATATCACAAAGTTCAGAAAAAGGAAGCATTGGGGGGGGAGTTAAGAAGTTGTTTTTGGACCATACGATTTGTCTTTTTATGCCATTATTCTGATTTATTTAATATTGGATGGTGGCATTGATTCATACCCTTTTATATTATAAATATAATGAGCTTATCATGACGGCTACAACTTTATACGAATTTAATTTTTAATTAATGTAAATAAAAAAAAAAGCATAGTGATGATTTAGTATGAATTGAATGATTAAAATAGAAAACAAAGATGTTATTAAAAAAAAGAATTTTTGGGGAGGGGGGATAGGAGAAGGTTTGTGTGAAAATGAGGTTCTAGAGAGATGAAGAGTGGATGTTTATGATAGAGTAGGAGAGAGAAAGCAGCGTGTAAAAAATGAAGAGATTGGGTCAAGGAGAGAGAAAGGTTAGAGAGATATGATTGGAGGTGGATAAGAGAGGTGATCAATGGTTGGATTAAACTGGAAAAATGGATAGTGATTTTAAAATTCATTGAAAATTGAGGGAAGATAGGAAAGATAAGTTGAGAAAAAGACAGCCAGAGCTGAGAGAAAGAGAGGGGGAGAGAGAGGGGGGGGAGAGAGGGGGAGAGAGAGGATTAAAATTTGGTTTTAAGACTTATCAAATTTAGGGGGAGAGAGATAGAGAGAGATGGGGATGGGGAAATGAACAAAGATGGTAGAAAAAAATGAAATTGTTGGATACAGATAATCTAATAAATATGGTTGTATATAGTTGTCTGTATTCTCTTAATTAATTGTTTATTTAAATCTAATAATTTAATGAAAAAATTATAATTGAGATTGATTTTAAATAACTAAACAATTAAATAATAAACCAAACATTTTACATTAAGTTTTATTTAAGAAATGTATATTCAAACAAAAGTCACTTCATAGCTTATTCAAGCTCATCTTAATTATGAGCACTAGACTAGTACTAAAATTGTAGAAGAGAATGTTAACCAATATACACGCGCGAAACTCCTTGAGATTCTCTATTGATAACCAAGAATGTACCCTCAGCGATTTAAGTGTTTTTTTAGCCTATCAATCATGTGAATAAGATAAAATGTTGTTATCATTTCCACATTTAACTTGTCTATAGTCTTTTTGGCCAACAACCTTACAATATTGTGATGGACAGTGTAAAGTTTGATTTCTAATAATAAGATTGATGATCTCAAGAGGATAATTGAAATATTATAAAAAGTTGATTTTTAATAATAGGTTTGATGATCTAAAAAGGATAACTAAAATATTTTGCTTGAAAGAAACTTAATAATTAAATTTTCTATTCAAATAGATCTAGTGGTTGTGCACAACATCGAGTTACATTCAGCGAGCAATTATAAATGCCGCTCTTCGATCTAATTGCAGTAAGAAATGAATTGATCCCTCTTACAAATCCTAAAGATGCAAAGAACAGTATACAATGGGATTTGGGACTTGCGATGGTGGTTTGGGCGCCATGCCGTAGGTGGTAAACTAAAGAAGAC
Organism: Phalaenopsis equestris; assembly: GCF_001263595.1. NCBI lineage: Eukaryota > Viridiplantae > Streptophyta > Magnoliopsida > Asparagales > Orchidaceae > Phalaenopsis > Phalaenopsis equestris. Next base: position 404,818 of record NW_018164576.1, read on the forward strand.
ATGGAGGCTTTTGCTTTAGCTTCTTTAAACGAGTGATCACAACATATTTGGCTGAGAATTTGAGGATATTGACATGATTGCTTCACGAATTGGCTGTCGGAGGTACTTAGTTGCTTAGTGTGGATTGTGGGGTCACTAGATTTTGATTTTTGTTCAAACCTTAGTTCGAGCAAAATTCAAATATGGTTTAAATATAAAGAATAATATACATTTATGTAGCAAACTGAATGCAATCACAATAGCTATAGCATGACAGATTCCGAGGATACAACAAACAATCATAACATAATAATATGTATGTTAAGAGATATAACACAAAAAACATTACATAGGGTGCAATTTAAGTGCTGTAATCCATAACACTGCAAAAGTAAATTGAGAAGCAATGTGAATGTGTGTAGATCAGATTGATGAAATAATAAATGTACACAAAATAATACTTATAATCAAGAAAGCAAAATACATTATCATATGGATCCATATTCTTTTGAAATAAATTTACACATAATAACTTGCATTAAAATGTGTGTGATTAGATATAACTTCTAAAATATTTTCATTGAAATCAAGCATATAAATTACTATATTACATACATTATGCATCGTTACTACAAATAAAATACAAAATAACCATCATATTGCATGCATTAAAGTAATACTGTTAAATTTTAAAAAATATACTTAATTGTAGACCTAGAAACCTCACGTGGTGATCCTCCTCCACTTTGACGAAGATTTGGGGAAGAGAAGTTCCCACCTATTTTCAAATAATCCCAGCATCTCCAAAATTTTTAAAAAATACTTACAAAACAAACTTACTATTGCGTGAAATGGTTAATGTCATACAATGTCGTAACCTTTAGAGGAAGTGGTATCTCATGTATCATTTAATAAAATTTATTTTGTTCATTGAAAAATTTGTCTTATGCATTCTCCCATGACATGAAAGTTCTTACTTCCCTCCAATGACATACATAATGACCTATTGGACCACTTGAAAATGTCATTTCTCTTGAATTTACTTTAAGTGGAGATTGTTGATTAGAAGCACTAACCAAATAAATCATTTAACATAATAATTTTGATCTATATATCCTTAGGTGGCATTAGATTCATTTGTTTATTAGGAAGCATAAAGAATAGTTGTGTTGTAAAAAAAAAAAAATTGAAGTGGGCATAAAGAATATTTGAGCTTATATTTTTTAATAAAATAAAATATTTTGACCTTACTATCTAGCTATATTGTAGAAATATACAGCTATTGAGACTAATTTGAGCTTTTACTATCCACATCTATATTCTTATTTTAGAGTTTTTAACTTACCTTGACATATAAGACTTGAAAGTAGGTAGAAGAGTTCCGCGGTGCATGGATTTTAGCATGTGCTTCTTCATTAATAGTTTTGTTAAATTTTAAGTTAAATACATATTATTCTTCTACTTTCTTCTTCTAAACCCTAACAATAATTGGTTGATATCTTCCAACTATGTGACTCCCTAATTTATACATTCAATTGTAAGGGACCTTGTGCCCTTGGTCAACTACATCTTCTCGTCCGTCTCCTTCAAAAGTTCGTCCATGACCTCAATTCTGTTAATTGATGAATTAGTAGTAAGTACGGTCTTGCTCTCCTTCTTTCTTTCTAACTCGTCTTTATATACAAAACTACAGACATGGCTGGTAAGTGCATTAAACAAATATGGTTGTTCTTTAACTCTTATACAATAATAATGAACTTCATCGCCTCTTCATTGGGAGGCATGTACTGACTTGAATATGATGTTCTTTTGTTACTTCTCATACTTTCTACATAATCAAACAAGATGCTTATTTTTTTCTTTTGAGTAATTTGTCGGTCACCTTTTCGTCGTTGGAAAAGAGATGTTTGATTTAATGTGATATATATAATATAAATTTGAAAAGTAATATTTAATTTTGAAAATACGAAACCAAACTGATCTCTTGTAGACGATAGTTTAAATAAACGAGCACAACACCATAAGTGATTCATCTATCCCTAGGAATAAACACATTACTTACTAGTGCGTCTCGATTAAATAAACTAAAGAATTTACGACATTCGTTTTAATTTGTGAACCTTTTATGTTGACCGACAAATTCTCCTATCTAATATTAAAGATTATATAGAGTTTATATTAGGTTGGATTCTTAAAGTTTCCTATAAGGGCAAACCCTTATAGTTAATTACATTTTAAATGACCGACGTCACCTAAGAAAACTATCAATTTAGATAAAAAAATATTGTCTTCAAGAATTTTAAAGGGTAAGACTTTTCAAAGATCAGACCAAGGAGTGTCAAATGGGAAGATTCAAATTTGGAACATTGTTATAGAATCCAAAGGGAGAAAACCAGGGGTTGTCATAGATTCTAAAGAGAACCTCATTGATTTTTTAAGTTATCCTATGGTTTGACTTCAATTTCGAGAAGGAGCTTATTAAATATTTCATCATGCCAATTATTATTATTTAGGGCTTACATTTGTATGAAATAATCATACAAATAGCCTGGAAGATAGGATGATTTATGTTGTAACTGACGACAACCTTGGAATCCTAAAAGTAATTAGGGCTTAAATTACACAACATGATTGTGTAAAAGCCTAAAGATAAAGTGATGATTTATATTACACGAGGAAAACGATCGCAAAATCCTATGTCTTGTTGTTTGATTTTAAAAAAGAGATTTGTTGTTGTAGATCTCCTTGTTGTTGTAGAATGTTGCCTTTGGCGCTAGCTCCAAGCTCATCGTCAAAGTAGTAGTCTAAAGTCTAAGGTTCAATGGTTTAAATGACGAGTATATTCAGTCAATACGGGGGTTGGTGGGGTTAAAGTTGATTAGAGCGACATCAGTTAGGATCACACGGTTCCCTTGTTCCGGTACTATTATTTTCTTTTGAATTTACTTAGCTTAAACAAGTTGTTAAGCTCATTTAAACTGGGGAGATCTTGTTAGCCACCTTAGGTTACTTCATCCGAGGGACTCCCGTAAATTCAAAAGGACGTGTTATGAAATTGTTGTTTTGTTTTTTAATTTGTTTATTTTTTGAAATTGTTGTTTAATTTTTAAAAAAAATGGTTTTGTAATTTTTTATTTTGAAAAAGGTTTTGTAGTTGAAGCATGCACAAGTATGAAATGCAGTAAAAAATAAATTGCATTGCAAAAATGTAAATGCTTATATGTCATCTTCTTCCACTCTTGCTGAAATATTAGAACTTACAACATATATATAATTTTGCAAGAAATTTAAATAAATTGCAAGATTAAATAAATTGCAAGAACAAATAAATTGCAAGAACAAAAAACAAGAAGACCGGTTAAAGGTGTATCTACCAAACCCTAGGTCATAACTTCGTGGATCCTTAAGGGTTTTAATGGATGATTTTCTTAAACAAAGAATAATAAATTTAATTGTCTTTCAAAGTATCCAAAGGATTCTAAAATGTTCGGGGCATAACCCTAAACAAAATTTAAAATCCTTTAAAACATTTCGAGTTCATTTGATTTTATTATAATGTTCAATTAATCATCCAAATTTAGATTTTAGTTTCAATAAATTAATACACCTTATGCTCAGTGTACCTTGATATTTTAATTATCCCAAGAGTGGGGTAATCAAACAATCACTTAATGTTTTACTTAAAAGTTATATGAATGAATGCCCTAAGGGACAAACTCAAAATCGTTAAAGATTTTATAACCCAGATTAAAGTCGGGCTTGTATTGTTTTCAAAATGTTCACGATCAGTTATATTATCTTTCCTAAACCTCATTAAACAATCTTGGATTAAGCCTAGTTCATTACTAAGCACATTAAGATTTCGTGGGTAAATTTGTAATTTTAGGAATGTTAAATCAAATGAAATCCAATTCTCATTGAAGGGTCATACTATCATATAATCACCAATTAGGGGCTTCAAATGAGTGAATTATTATCTTCCTAACTTAATCCCACTAACTTAGTATCATCCAACTAAATTAACCTCAAAGTCATAACAATTTATAAAATTACAATTATACCCTTATCATGAAAAGATGGCGTTAAGTTGCAAAATGGGGAACCATGTAGAATGACTGAAGAGTGTTGCGTCGCCACACTACAAATAGGGTGTGGCCACTTCTAGGCATGGTCACGCCCCCATGTGGGTGTGGTCATGCCGACTCTGTTTGGGGTTGTTTTCTATTTCTGGCGATTTAAGTCAAATGGAAGGATCTAGAAGACCCTCGATAGGTGAAAACGACGTTTCAAATGCATCCACATTGTCTGTTCCACCATTCAGAGTCATCTAAAGAATAATTCCTCAAGAGCAAGTAAATTTAGCGCCAGATTTGTTCGCGTTGCGCCGAACAAAACTCATTTGGCTGGGGTTGTCCAATCAATGTAATGTCAGTCGACCCTCACCTCATTGACAACGAAAGCCTAGCAAAACAATCTCAACAACTTGCCTGAAGATCAATGGCAGATATCTCGACCCTCAGGGAGTCATATGTGCTTGATGCATATCCTAAGCTCGTTCGAGCGGACATCCTACTCCCGCGACATCAAAAGATGATGAAAACAGAGAGTATACCTCAAAACTTTCTCATAGAATAATCACACATAAACAATAATCTCCAGTGACTAAAAAAGTGTTTGTAAAAGGTCAAGTAGCTTATTATTTGGAATTTTTACATGAAAGTTTTGATTTTTTTTTTTAATAAAACATGCCTTTTGATTGAAAAATAAACATTATGAAATATTTGAATAAGAAAATAAAGAAGATAATTTTTTTTTATAGTTTTCACTATTGGGAGACAAATGAAGTGAATTTTTGTTTGTCAATATATCAGACCTAAGCCCAGCCCACAACAACACAATAAAAAATCCATTAATGTATGAGTAGCATATTGGGATCGTGTACTACTATAAAGATTGTGCAACATGTATGAATATCGCCTTCACTCCAATTTAGTTTGACCGAAGGTTTTCTATTTATCTTTTGTATTATATATATATATATATATATTTAAATACTATTATTTATAAAAAAAATATTAGCTGTGACATGTGAGTTAGAAAATGTTATTATCTAGCATAAATCTTGAAGTACTTTGAGCAAGAAACGTTCCAATTACAAACTAATGATCGTACAAGCTCTAATTTCATTATATTTATAATCAAACTGAGTGTCTCGGCAAGATGAACCCAAGGACTCTAAAATTGGTTCAATTTGTCTCCAATCAAGCCCAAATCAAGTTGTTAAAACACAATTGAATATTTTGGATCATCAATTGACTAGTCAAATGAGCTCCAAATTTGACATATTTTTAATTGAATCTTGTGTTTTGATAAAATTATTCCAGAGAGCTTAAGATCACTCAATTTTAATGTCCTTAAGACACTGAAATCCTTAAAGATTTCATATGATAAATGGGGGGGTCATCACGAACCATCCGAACTGATTGTTAGGGAACTTATGCATTAAATGACCAAAATGCCATTTCTCAAAAAAATATTATTAGGCCCCCTTTCATCACTTAGAGTGGGCCTTTCTCAAAAGAAACGGAGAGAAGATTCCCTTTCTCAAAAAAAAATTATAAATTATCTTTTCTCATCAATTGAAGTTATGTGTCAAATATCCTTTCTCAAAAATTGAAGAAGAGAAGAATATAGTGAGACGTGAGATTATAGTCTGTTGTCGAGAGAAGACCCCGTTAGTAACCACCAGTCTCCGTAGCCACCAGCCACTGACCATCCGCCTCAATAACTATCGAACACCATCAACCAACGCCCATCGTCGCCATCTGCTGTCATCAATCACCAGTCGTTAGCAATCACTGTTTGCAACCGTTGTAGCCAGACAACGACTATTGTTTAGTTTCATAACCCTTATATTTTTTTTGAGTTATAGAATGATAAGTACGATTTTCATATAAGATTATATTCATGTTCTCTCTGTCTGTTTTGAAAAAAAATATCAACAAAATTTTGCTAAAACTAAAATATATATTAATTTGATTAATTCATTTGACATTCATCGCTATTAAATTGATTAATCCATTCGATAAATAAATATTCGAAATTATAAGTTTCACATTTAACATATTTATATAGCTAATACATTTAAGCTATTCCCCTACATATTGCATTTAATCTCACATCTAAAAGAGGTATATTATGGTTTATCTTTAAATAAGAAGGTGTAGCAATGTAGCTTGAAGAGTTCATACAAATGTGTCTTAGAAGCTTGAAGTACTAGCCTTCTGGGATGCGAGCTTCATATTATATTGGTTGAACTTTAGTTTTGTTCGTTTTAAAATACTTGAAGGGGGAACCATGGATGTTTTTGAATTGGTCCCGTGGGAGCATGAACCTCCAATGCCCTCACTATAGCCTCACTCAAGTTTATGCCATAAATTTTAAATTAGGTTTATTTTTTTACCACATTTCTTTTTTAATCTAATAAGAGAATTGAATGTGTGGATGTACATAGCAATGTAGATGGTTAGAATTTAGAATAATCCATCTCATAAATTGGTTGGGGCGCGGTGGAGCGCCCTTATCATGGATGGAGGGATGGACTGAGCACTTGGAAGATGATCTACATCCCTTGATGGTTTAGACAATCGTATGATGGGATGGAATGTCAGAGCATAAGTGATAGTGCAATAACATATTATAACAAGTCAAGGCAAAATCTATTAATGGAAAATTTGATGATATAAATCAAGTGAAAGGTGAGTGATATATGGATGGAGAGTCCAAAGCAAAAGATTGGCATTGAGAACAAACGATCAATAAGACACGAGAGATTGGTAAAGAATGTATATCAGTTTACAATATACATTGAGAATGACGTGCAACCCACGAACAATGAATTGTTAACGTTCATAAGCATCAAGTGAGCATGTGTATTGTATTAAATCAAAGTAACAACAATCGGCCAAATGTAGTTTATAAAACATAAAGAATTGAGAAACATTGGAATAATTAACTAGAATTTATAAAAACAATCAAAGCTTTATATTTATTACTATTTCGGAATTTAGAATATGGAAAATTCATAAAACTAATGTTTCCTTCTAAATTTTAAACACCATATTTTAATCAATATTAAAAATAATATTAAAAGATTTCATATTTTAATCAATAATGGAACCATTATATCACACCCTCCGAAATTAAACATATGATTAGCTTGATTATCAATATGAGATTAGATCAGGCTGCCAACTAATGGTGAATTGCGGTGGTTAACACTAACATAATAGTAATCATTATCACAAAAAAATCTTTAATCGATGATTGATATACATTATTTTAAGCTCTCACTGTCACAAATCTGAGAATCAATATTAAAAATAATATTAAAAGATTTCATATTATAATCAATAATGGAACCATTATATCACACCCTTCGAAATTAAACATATGATTGGCTAGCTTATCAATATGAGATTAGATCAGGCTACCAACTAATGGTGAAGTGTCGTGGTTAACACTAACATAATGGTAATCATTATCACAAAAAAATCTCTAATCGATGATTGATATATATTATTTTAAGCTCTCATTGTCACAAATCTGAGGGAGTTGACAAACAAAATATCATCATTTTAAAGAGTTTATGTAATGACTAATCTAAACAATTACTACTGACAAGGATCATCAATTTTCTATAAGTGTCAGATACACATCATACAAATATAATTATTTGATTATTATTGTATTATCGTCTTGTCTTTAGTTTGTTATATATTGTTTTACCATCATCTCTTAATTATCATCATCTAATGACTATCATCCGATCATTATCATCTAATTATCATTATTATTCCCTATTAGTTTTGTGAATGTGGATTATTTAATGAGTGAAAAATGGACTTCTAGTTTTATACATATAATAATTTATTTTAATTTGATTAACTCTCATAATTCTGAAAAATTATTACATCTACCTTCTCAAAAAAATTCACTGCATTATGTTGGGCCCACTTAACTCGAGACGCATTTTTGTACGGGTATCCTCATACAATTATCTGTCCATAATTCTTGCTTCTTCAAGAGTTTTGGGATAAAAGGGACTAAACGCGCCCATCGGAACCCTAGCTCCTGTGGTGGCGGCCATGTCGAGGCGGGAAAGAGATGTCCGTGATTCCCATAGTAAGCGGCTCCACTCCAGGTTCGATCGAGAGCCAAGGTACCGTCGCTTCATTCTCTCTCCGTCTCTCTGAGTATGCTTGGAGGAACTGAAGCTTGTAGTCATCGAATCGGCTTCGTTTTACTGCTGTTCTTTGCGAGCCTTCATTTTCTTTATTTTCTCTCAGTTTAATTTAGGGATCTGAGTTGGGGAGAAATCAATGCTATTCGTTTATCAATATTTGAAGATTTGTAGCAATGCGTTTGATGGTTATGAGGACTAGGATGAGGGCCGGGCGTTCATTGGCGTTGATGTGAATTGGATCTGTAATAGACGTGATTTTAGCTGTGTGGTTCTTTCTAGGGGTTTATTCGATCAGCTTTGATAGCTTGTTACCTTATTACCACGTTGCTTTGGTTTTGTGTTGAAATCCCCTAGTAACTTCGCAAGGCTGGCGAGCTTGTACGATTGGAGTTTTCGTTTTGATTCACGGCCACCAAATGTTCTAGTGGCTATTTTTTCAGGTTGAAGTTTAGGGTTCTTTGAGAGATGCAATTAATAAACTGGATTAAATTCTTATAGTATTCCTTTGGAGGATTTTCTCAAATAATGGAATAAGAGAAACAATGGAGACATTGAAAGTGGAATACCCAAAATGAAGCCCTCTTACTTTCTTACCCTTAGAGAAAAATCAGAGAGTTAGAGTTGCTTGAAGGTGAGGCTGACCTTAGAGAATGATGGAGGATGGGGGCTTGACATGGATGGTGTGGACTGGAAGCTAAAAAAATAGCATCCCCCCGAGAGGCTACAATGCTGCAGAGCATACTGGAGTTGAGTTAGAGCACAGCACCGGAAGGCTTGTATGTGGCAGAGCGGATTGGAGCGATTGTGGTAGATGTGCCCGTGCTTGCTAGAGTGGCAGCTGAGCTGAATAACTTGGATTTCATTAGCCTCCAAATAATCATTAGTTACAGTCTTTAACTTGCATTGGAATAATGAGCTACTTTAGGCTGCCGATACATTTTGGGGTGTTTGGTAACATAGTTTTTAAACTATTCTAGCATGGGTTTATGGTAAATCCCGCCAAACACCAAAAAAATGAAAATTAAATCCAACACTCCGTTAAAGCAAAATTTCTCGCATTCCATCTCTTTTACGACATGAATTTAAGGGATTCACTTTGTCTTCACTCACAAGTTCCATCTCCGTCGTGCAGGGTTTGATAAATTTGGATTTACTGGATTTGATAAATTCCATTTAACGTAAAACCAGCTTGCAGAACACCGCCTTATGAAGAATGATGATAAAAAATTCATATTCAATCCATTTAGCTTTATTTGCTTTAAAAATACTTATTCTTTTGATATGTTGAAATGTCCTGAATTAGACACATAAGATGTTGATTATTTATTAATTGCTGTGTATTTTGTCAGATAGTTATAACATAGAAAGTTTGCCAGTTCTTAGGCTTGAATTTGAAGCAATAGATCAAATACGTGTGTGTGCTCACCATAGTATCCAAGCATTATCTCACCTTGTTTACATAGTATAACTTATCTTCTGAAATGTTGTGAAATTGTGTTATTTTAGTCCAAAGAAATTGAAAAGAGACGAAAAACCAGAAGTAAATATGGCACATTCCAGCCATCGTAATTCCAGTTCAAAGGAGGCTGCTGGTCATGAACAAAAAGAACGATCTATGAAAGTTGATGTCCCACTTAAAGCTCCTCCGGCTTCAAGTACTCTAGGTCCTCAGAATGAAAAGAAGATTCTAGAAAGAAAAGATAATAAGCTTCCTGTAAGAACTCAACATTCTTCTGACAATAGAGAAGCACCACGTTCTCGGTCATACTATCAGGTTTTATTTTCCCTTAAATGTTTGATGTAATTCCATTTTTCTTTTATCTTATTTTTCGGAATATAACGAGTTGCTTCATTATGTTTTTTTCACTGTTGAGTGTTGAATGTGTTTTTCTCTCACTGCAAGTGGAACTCCCTAACTTCCAGTTGAATGGGTTTCTAAAGTATATTATATATAATGTGATTTCAGCTTGATAAGTGGTCCTTACCTATATGACTCCCTTAAGAAGCTTGTAGCTCTTGTTTTAACATCCTATTGGTTTGCAAGAGCAGGGTCCGCTTGTGCCACGAAATGGACCTTGTTTTTCATGGAAACTGGTAAGTTTTGGGTATCAAGTTGTTTTTAGGCCTCCAAATACATCAAGCATGCGCTCTTCTTCCACATTGCCTTGATCCATTTTTTATCACTTTTTATGAAACCTAGTTATAATGCTTACTATATGAGCTATGGCTAAGTTTGGAACCATATTAATTTGTTAGTAATCCAGTGATTTGAATCACTTTATTTCTTCCTGTGATTCCATACCCTTCATTGCAGGCATTGACTGTGCATTTGTTGGTTTTTCTTTCAAAAATCCAACTCAATTTGCTTTACTACCAAAGCATTTTTAGGCTATCTAGATATAGATTTATGTTTTGCTGATTAGATTCAGTATTATGTAACTGGTAATGTGAGTTAAGTTCATAGTACATAGCAAAGGAATGGAAGGCCTTGATTAATAAAACTTACAGCTTGTTTTTTTGAATCATGCCAAAAAAGATTGGAGGTTTTTTTGCTAAATATATTTTCAAGAAGTTAACCTCTTATATCTTTGTTTTTTAGTTTGAACCCTTTTTTTCCTTAACAAAGCTATATGTAGATCCATTATCATCATGTCACTTTAAGGGTAAAATAGAACCGGCTACATTAGTGGCGCCCTCTACCATTCCTTCACTTTTTACTGAAAACAAAATGTTGAATTCCTTCTCATCAAAATTATTTTTGATTTGCATCCTTCTTTACAAGTTGCATGATGTCAATAATAGTTGTTTTCTCTGTTAAACTATTTAGTATTGGATTTTTTGTGTCAGAGAGATTTTTTTTCCTCAACCTCCACTTTTAGCAAATCATCCTTAGTTGTCTGGTAGCAGGCTTACAACTTACGGGAGTTCTGGCTAGTTCTGGCTACGGTGGTCATTTTAACGGCATCATCTACGGTGGTGATATTTTTCACCTAGCCCTTAATTTCTGATGCACTAATTATTCTCCTAAACAATTTTGGAAGAAATTTGATCATTCTTTTTCTATACAACATAGGTCTATAACTTGTTTAATTTTGTGTTAAGAATTATAGTAGGAAATAATTTATTCCTATAAGAAGTTATGAGAAATATATTGTTTCTTTAATATAAGGAGATATTTTCTTTCCTATTTTATATTTATTTTCTTGAAATACGAATTATTCGTTTTCCTATTTTATGTTATCTCCTATATCTTCTAATAATTAATATGGATTAATTATTGGAGATATCATGTGATATATCTTTCCTTTCATATCATTTCATTTTTATTATTTTTCCTATTATATGATTCTTGTAAGGGTTATTTATACCTCCGTTCATATTAATGAAATAATCAAGTATTACATTATTCTGAGTTTTAACATCGTATCAAAGCCTAGTTTCGTATTCTAGCCGTCGACCCTCCTGTGAGAATTGTCAGACTCCCTTCCTGCCATCCTCTGTGCAGTAAGGGAGGGGAATAAAGAATTTTTCTCGATCGAGAGAGGTAATTGTGGAGGAAAGTTGGATTCCGGCGACACTAACTCCATTTTCCAATTCGACGTCAACTCGACGACTCCATGGGGGAGATCCGCTCGGACCCCAATCTCAGCTTCGATCATTCGTATCCTCACACCAAGGCCATCATCAAGATCATTTCAAGCAAATTCAGTAAACTCGCGAGGGCGGCTCCAGCGATGCCGCTACTCGGAGATATCACTGCCATGAATCGAACAAGCCGTCAATTTCTCTTGCAGTATTTTTTTTTTCCTTGCCAAAGCGTCAGGGGGAGCTGCGTTTCCAGCTGACCATTTCTCATGCAGTTTTTTTTTTATTCCCTGCCAAAGCGTCAAGGGTAGCTGCATTTCCAGCCGGCTATTTCTCTTGCAGTATTTTTTTCTTCCCTGCCAAAGCGTCAGGGAGAGCTGTGTTTCCAACCGGCCATTTCCCCTGCAGTATTTTTTCTTCTCTGGCCCAAGCGTCATGGGGAGTTCTGTTTTTAGCCGCCATTTCTTCTGCTGCTTTCTCTGTCAACAGAATTTACTGGGTGTGATTTACATGTTTTTCTGCAGCCAACGAGACAATCACGGTCAACTAAAAGTCAGTTTAGGTTGTCTCATTCCCTGCAAAACTCAAAATTCAGCAAAGTTTGAATCCAGCAACTTCAGCAAAGCCTGAATCTCTTTTCTACGCCGAAATATATTACAGTCAAAACTCAAAATTCAGCCAAGTCTGAATCCAACAAATTTAGTCAAGCCTGAATCTCTCTTCTGCACCGAAGCATATGACAAACAAACTCAAAATTCAGTCATGTCTGAATCTAGCAAATTCGACAATCCAAACGACCAATTTTTCTTCACTACTTAGCAAGTTTGGAATTATTAACATGCATTCCAAACTTGAGGGAGAGTGTTAAGAATTATAGTTTGAAATAATTTATTCCTATAAGAAGTTATGAGAAATAAATTATTTCTTTAATATAAGGAAATATTTTCTTTCCTATTTATATTTATTTCCTTGGATTACGAATTATTTATTTTCCTATTTTATGTTATCTTCTATATCTCCTAATAATTAATATGGATTAATTATTGGAGATATCATGTGATATATCTTTCCTTTCATATCATTTCATTTTTATTATTTTTCCTATTATATGATTCTTGTAAGGGTTATTTATACCTCCGTTCATATTAATGAAATAATCAAGTATTCTACATTATTCTGAGTTTTAACATTTTGCATACTCTTTTTAGTGTTTCGATGTCAAAGTTAGTTAGTTAGTCTTTATCAAGAATACTATGATTGTATACTTTAGCATTTGCACTCATTTACCTCAACAACTCATGTTCTGTTTTTCTTGGGATTCATTGCAAGTGTTTTCACCGGTATGTCTGGGGTTTTAAATTGAGGTGCTTTGTATTATATGACATGCAACACAAACTTTTTTTTCACTTAAAATGACCTCACATCTGCTTCTATTTTAACCCCTTTCGTCTTTGGAATGAATATTGTAAATCATTCGAACTCTCTCATATTCTTTATATATTCTACAATTTGTTAACTTATTATTTATTCACTTTTTATAAAGACTCATAATTCTTCTATCATTTTATCCTATATATTCTACAATTTATTGTTAACTTGTTATTTGTTCACAATTTGTAAAGACTCATAATTGTTCTATCATTTTATAGTTGATGTTACTTTTTAAGATCTCTTCTTGAAGAAAACGGTTAGTCAAGGTGCTGGTGCTAGCTGAATATACTATTTTAAAACATATATTCCCTCTACCATCTCCACCATTATTACTTGAGTTATATGTCATTGTTGGTTTGGTCATCCTTCTCCTTGCAAATAATGAAATTTTGTCTGCATTTCTTCATGTCTATTCTGGTTTGATTGTCATGCCTATGCATTTGGTAAATATCAGCGTATCTTACTTCTACTTACAGTTGTCGACCATTTTGAGTTGGTCCACTCAAACAATTGGTATTCTAGTTCTATTTTTATGGACTTATAATTTTTCTATTTTATAACGGGTCACTTAAGTTTATTTTGCTTAGTTGTCAGTTGGAGTACTTACATGTATTTCAATTTTTTGATCAAGAAATAGAAGTTCACTTAACGTGATAATTAAATACTTGCTCTCTAATTATGTCTTAAATTCATTAAGCTTCAATTTCACATCTACTTTGCTTATGGGTTATTCATCAAATTTCTCCTACATATCTCAACAAATGATGTTGCTAAACACAAAAATTGTATTTTTCAAGATGTTGCATGAACATTAATGCTCATATAAATATCTTATCAATTTTGGGTGGTTAACCGTAGGTTATCTTATTTATCGTTTCCATTTCTTTCTTATTGCCATCTTGATTTTATGCCTTGTTGAAATTATTTTCAACTTATACTAAAAAGGATTCTCTTATTCATCTTCTCTACGCTCAGAGCTCAGATTACTACACCTTTATTTTCTCTATCTTGTTATTAAACATCTTCTCCTCAAATTTCTCGTCCTCCATAGCTTCTATACCTACCTACTCTTATCCCATTACATGTTTACTCTTAACGACCTCAAGTGCTCTCCACAACATCTCTAACTAGCTTGTTGGATTTGAATGTTTATCCTTATTTATCACCTTATGAAAATGTAGAAGACATTGTATTGCTCATTTTATTTTTTCATATATGTCTTGCTCATTAATAATTTTATGTGTATTTGTATGTTCTTATCATTTCTCTATTCTCAATATGTATTGATAAAATTTACTAATTTTTTTACTAAAGTAAAGCTATGGATATTAAAATAAGTGTTCTACGCAATCATCACACATGCTGTTTTGTTGCTCCATCAATTACGATTTAATCCATTTTCTTTAAGTGGGTGCTTTCCATTAAATTCGTTCTGACAGCTTGGTCGATCAATATGAAGCTTCTATTTGCAAAAGAATTCACATAGAAAGATGAGATAGACTGCCAGACCTCGTTTTATACTCTCTTTATTTGTGGCTATTAATTATCGATGGACTATATTGCAAATGGATGCGAGTAATGCCTTTCTTTTTCTTTACTTGAATAGGACGATTTGTATGAAGCGATATTTGGGTATGCTGCTCAGATAGAGAATTTTATTTCACATCTCAGGAAGATTATTTATAGACTAACATATAGTTCATAAGCTTGGTTTTGCAAATCTGAGAATTTTTTGTTGAGATTGGTATTCACATTCGTGCCTTGAGTGATTCTTTCTTCATCTGGCATACACCTTCAAGATCCATCATTACCAGCTATTTTTGTTAATAAGAGCTTGCACAATTTAAGTTATCATAATTGCATCTCTAAAGTCAAACACTATCTGTAGAAGTGTTTTGTCACCATTAGAATGTGATGACTGAAACACGTTGTTAGATTTGAAATTGTTCACAACAAAAATTGGCAGCACTATCTTAGATGAAATATGTATTGGTTTTCTTGAAGAATTTGTCCTTCATAGCTGCAAGCTTGTTGATGCCTCTGTGGCGACTTAGCTCACTTCTAATTAGGATGTGCATCTCAATATCCAAGGTTGGTTGAAAATTTGATCCACGTGACTTATAGTATTTATGACTCATTTGCTGTTAGAGCCGTTAGTCATTATATGCAAACTCCAAACATATTGATGGACTATTCTACAAGTTTTCATGTATATAAAAAACATGACAGGTTAATAATGCCATTGTATCTTCGTTGGTGCTCATCCAGTCAGCTAGAAAATAAAAAAAACATAAATTCTTGTGGCCTATCCAGGGTTGAGCCAGAATACATCTGTTTTAGGATAATTTTGTTATTCCATTACCCAAACTATTTGTGACTATCATGCAATTATCTATATTATAAGCAATTTTGTTTTTGAAGAAGTCTATGAAATGAAACTATACTTGGTCCATGCATGAACTGAACTTATGAAATTTGATTATAATTTCATGGGCATGACGTGCATTCTAAAGATATTATCACTCACATTTCTTGTTTAGAGGAAACGGGTTCTGATAGATATATATCTTTCAACTTAAAGGGGGAGTGTTGGCTCATAAAACTATGTTGGAAATATTTCCTATATTTGAAGACTGGTTTGTTCTAATATTGGTCTAACCTTAAAAATTATTTCATTTTCTTATAATATATTAAGGGAATTTCTATTGAACAAGACAAAATATTTCGCTCTTAATAATTTTATTTTCTTGAATATTTTCTGCCTTTACACGCTAAATATTTTTAATTTATGGCGATAAGCTTAATAAATTAAATAATTACATCAAATGCATTAATTGGACGCATGAATACCCATTTCAGAGAAGTTCCATCCATCATTATTCTAGTTATTGCTATGCAATATGTCAATCTCTGATGCATTGTCCTGGTTTTTAAATTGTTAGTAATGCTGGATTGTACATTCTCATGCCTTACTTTTGTTCATTTGAAGAGAAACACTTGGACGGGTAAGTATTGCCAAATTTAGAGCATCTACTTGGTAATAAATCTATGAAGTTTTTAACAAAAACAACAATAATAAGCACTTTTCCCACTAATTGGGCTTGGTTACATGAATTCTTTTTCTCTATTGCGTCCCATTGAGTGTCATATTTTCATTTAATTCTAATACATTAAGATCATTTTTTATACAACATGCACTAGTATTTTAAGTTGTACTTATACCGTTGTTAATATAATGTGAATTTAAAACATCCACTCTACTAATTGGATCATCAGATGCTTGACGTTTAATGTGTGAACAAACCATTTAAGACAATTCTAATCTTGTCTGCCTCTAGAGCTACACCAACCCTTTCACGGATACATTCATTTCATATTTTATCTCCAAGTGTCAAGCCACTCATCCACCTAAACATTCTTATCTCAACAACACTCAACTTAGTTTTATGCTTCTCTTATATAGGCCAATATTCTGCACCATACAACATTGCGAGTCTTGCCACCATCTTATAAAATTTTCCTTAGTTTTAGTGTTGCTTTTCTATCACACAATAGGTGACTGCATTCCTCCACTTCAACCATTCCTCCACTTCAACCATGCATTCCTCCACTTCAACCATCGAACTTGAATTCTACTATTAACATCCCCATCTATATCACCATCACTTTGAACAATAAACACGAGATATCTTAAACTTACACTCCCATAATTCAAGTTTTTCCTGAACTCTTTCTCTTGTCTTATCCACAAGAAGATTTTCGTCAACAAAAAGCATACACTAAGGTACTTCCTCATGTAAATGTATAGTAATAGCTTTCATAACTAAAGTAAAAAGATAAGGGCTGAAAGCCAATCCCTGATGTAATCCAATTGAAATAGGAAAATACTTATTAAATCCTCCTTCTGTTTGAACACAAGTAATAGCTTTAGTATACATATCTTTAATAACTTGAATACAAGTCCTATCATCACATTTCTTTTCTAGAAAATATCCAAAAACTTCTCTTGTAACCTTATCATATGCTTTTTCTGAATCAATAAAAATCATGTCAATTTTCCATACTCTCTCTGTACTTATCTATTAAACCTCTCAAATGTATAGCTTTCATGGTAAACTTGCTCGACATAAATCCAAATTGATTATGAGAAATCTTTGTATCACGTCTTAATCTATGTTCAGTTACTCTCTTCCATAATTTTAATGCGCGACACTTTAATTTAATCCTTCTATAATTTGCACACTCTTGTGCATCCCCTTTATTTTTAAAAATAGGGTCCAAAAAAGTCTTCCCCACTCTATGAAGTTTACATTTTAAATATTTCTAAGAGTTTTAGAATATTATCCATAGGGGGTGTATTTTTCTCCATTCTTTTTTTTTTTCCGCAATTCTTTTTAGGAAGATTTACATGGTTACCACTCCATTTCTATGTATTTACATATCTAACACCTAAACTTCAATTTTTACCTCCATACCGCCTTACCCATGTACGGAAATGTTCATTTTACATTTTACAAGTTAAAATGGCGGTATTTTTTATGTGATATAAAGGATTTATGTGGTATAAATGTAAAAAAAGTAAAATTTAGGGGTCACATATGTAAATTGCATGGGAATTTGGTGGTATGTATATAAATGCTCTTTATTTTGATATATTTTAATTTTTTTGCATCCTTTTGCAATCATTAGCCTTCTGCTCCTATTTAAGCTTTGAGCGTCGAATAAATGATATTGTGATTAAACTCTGTAATAACTACACGATCATTCTTCATGTTATCTCCCTTTACCTTGATGGGATCTTGTTCAGACCCATTCCTTCAAGTGTCACTATCCATATAACTCTCTTAGGCTACCTGTCCGTTTATCTACAGCACGACGAACGCAGCATTGCCGGACAAGGTGGTCGAAACTTTAATCGAAGGGAGACCGGTAAGCTCCTCCAACCAAGCCCTCACTTTCTCAGCCCACCTTTTTCTCATCTTGTATCTCTATTGTCACAGAACATAGAAAATGGGATGATTTGAGGGAACAACCCATGAAAGATCTGCCAAAGAAGGACGAAAGGCCTCAATCTCATCCAGACGAGAAAACCAGCATCTGGCGACATGATCGGTTCCACGAATTGGAGTCTGGAGCTCCAACTTTGAAGAAAAGACCTGCCTTCCGGGAGAAGAAGGTCCCTGTCGAACCAGAAACTGATACTGCAGCAACAGGATCAGATAAACCCAAGTTACCTACAAGTGAACCCCCAGACTTGGCTGCCACAAAGAGAGAAGAAAGGGGAGGATTTTATCCCCGGGCCGATGATAGACGCGAAAGGCGAGCAGATGGTTTGTACCATCGAGAAATACAGAGAAATGCCGGTCAATCGAGGGAGAGATACGGAGCAATGAGAGGACGGGGCGATAGGTCTAACGTTGTTCGGTATGGTACCAGAGACTCGAATCGTGCCGGAGGCTTTGAGGTGGATAAATGGAAGCACGATTTGTTTGATGAGGCGAATCGGAGCCCGCCTCGAAAGAACGAAGAAGAACAAATTGCGAAGGTTGAAGCTCTCTTGGCATCATGATTTAGATTCTCACCCTGTTGTGATTTACCAGCTTAAGGTGTTCTGATGATCAGGGGGAGTTTACATGCGTGCACACAATTCTTATATATTTACATCTCATACCTAAACTTTCATTTTTATTTACATAGCACTTTTAAAAAATGATATTAGTGTTATTTCTTATTTGATATTATAGATTTGAATGCTATGTGTGTAAATATGAAAGTCTAGCTGTGAGATATGTAAACACATAAGAATTATGTGCTATGCATGTGTTATTCTAGGATTGTGTCACAACAGGGTTTCTGGCTTTCCTTTATTCAATGAACTACCTTAGTTCTGAAAATTTCAGTTCTTAGTTATGTATGATTTGGAGATTTTATTTTTTTTTATTATTATGTTCTTAGTTATGTATGATTTGGAGATTTTATTTTATTTTATTATTATTTTTTGTAATTATGTGTATCATGGTAGCTTTCCTTCTCTCCTATTTTAATTTGTGCTGAATTATTTTATCAATTATGATTCTGCTTCTACTTTTTGGGAGCTTTGATATATTTGAGATACTTATGATGAATCTGATGTTATGAGAAATTCTTGTTCGCATTCATTCGGCAAGCTTTTGGTGAATTAATGTTGTGATTTCTAGGGCTGTAATAGCGAGCTCAGGTTTAACACGTGTTCGACTCATTCAAAATTACTTTTGTTTAAAGTTTATTAATGTTTGAAATTGCTCGTGAGCATTGTGATCATGTTAGGCTCAATTTATATATTATTGTTCTAAGTTAGGCTAAAAATTGGTTCATTTAAATTAATTAGAAAAATAGGTGTGGGGGTATTGTACTCGAACCTGTACCATTCTACGCAATAAAAAAAGCATAATCATATGATCACATGAGTTGTGATTATTTAAATTTAGATATAAATATATGTAATATATTACTATATAAATAATATATATAATTTTTTTATTTAGAGCTAAAATGAGCTTAAAACAACCAAATAAATGTTATTTATGTTTGGCTCATTTATAATTCGAGCTTATTGTGAACAATGAATGTTTTTTGCAATCCTAGTTATTTCCATGTTAGTTTATTGCATTTATTATATTGTAACTTTGTATGTGTTTTATTTTTTATTATTTTTTTTAACACTGCCTTTGTGGAAAGATTATGACATGAACTGTTTAATCATTATATATATGCTAGTCACGGGTGTAACGTCAAATAAGTAAAGATTCTCACATTACGAATTAGTCATGAAACTAATATTCAGATAGAATCTTGGAATATAGGTATTGTCAAAGGTTAATTAATGAAATTAGTTGATATTATGATTCATGTAAATATAAATTTCTTATGTATTCAAAAAATTAAATTGGTTGGAAAAAAATTAAGGAAATTGATAGCTTGGGTTTTAAATATGTCTAATAATGATAAAATATTTCATTTTTTATCATCGCATTAGTAAAAAAGAATTTGAGGAGATTTTCTTTGTTTACTAAACTATTTAATATTAATTTAAAAATAAAAAAGATGTATGGGGAATGAAGGAAGAGTATTTAGTTCCCCATTGTTTAAGAATAAAGAGAAACATAAGAGTGTGCAAATTATGGAGGAATTAAGTTGTTTTGTCATACTTTAAAATTATGGGAGATGGTAACTGAACATAGGTTAAGACATATTACAAAAAATTCTCATAATTAGTATGGATTTATGTCGAGCAGGCCTACTAAAGAAGCTATACATTTATTCAGAGGTTTGATGGAGAAGTGCAGAGAGAATAAGACAAATTTACATATGATTTTTATTGTCTTAGAAAGAGATTGCGATAAGGTTCCAAGAGATATCCTTCGGAGAGTTCTAGAAAAGTTCTAGAAAAGAAATTAGAAAAGAAATGTGTTGATATGACTTATATTAAAGATATGTATACTAGAGTGGTTACTTGTGTTCGAACAGAAAGAGGATTTATCACATATTTCCCTATTTCAATTGGATTACATTAGGGATCGACTTTAAGCCTATATTTTTTTTTTGCTTTAGTTATGGATGTTCTTACTGGATATTTAGATGAGGATGTACCTTGGTGTACGTTTTTTGCTGCTGATATCCTTCTTGGAGAAAAGACTAGAGAAGGAGTTTAGGAAAAACTTGAATTTGGGAGGCCTGCATTAGAGTCTAAAGGCCTTTGTTTGAGTAGAACTAATACTGAAAAAATGAAATGTAATTTTAGTAGTAGTAGCTCTAGTGACAGAGTTTTAAATACGGGGAGGTCAAATTATTATAATGTGTGAATGCTTTAGATGTCTCTGATCTATTGTTCAAAGTGATGGTGATATAGATGATGATATAGATGAGTGATGGTGATATAGATGAGGATGTTATTAGTAGAATTCAATTTGGTTGGTTGAAGTGAAGGAATGCTTCGGTCTTATTGTATGATAGAAAAATACCACTTATATTGAAAGGAAAATTTTATAAGATGGTGGTGAGACTTGCAATGATTTATGGCGCAGAATGTTGGCCTTTAAAAGAGAAGCATCAAAATTAAGTTTTGCCGAGATAGTATGCTTAGGTGGATTAGTGGCTTTACACTTAAAGAAAAAATGCGAAATGATTATCTCCATGATAGGGTTGGCGTAGGTCCTGTGGTGGACAAAATTTGAGAGAGTCATCTTAGATGGTTTGGTTACATTAAACATCGACCATCTAATGTTGTGGAGTAGACGTTAACCGTCTGATGATAGGAGAGTAAATATTTTAGATTCGATTTATGTTAAGAAAGGTAGAGTAGAGCTAGAAAAACTAGGGCATATTGTATAAAAAATGATCTTTATGTTAGGAAAGGCATATTGACATTCGATAGGTAGCAATGGAGACAAAGGATTAATGTAGTCGACCCTACCCAGTGAGATAAAGGCTTATTGCTGTCGTACGTGTTTTTTTTTTTTTTTTTCTTATGCATGGTCAGTGCTCGAATTTAAAACATTGAGATTTTTCATATTGTTTTCAACGAATGTGCGACGCATTCGAGCACGTTTAAATGGTTTATTTTAACTATTATAACGTGCGTGTAATATTTTTTTGCGGAACACGTCAAAATAGTTATATGGGCCTATTCTAACCTTTGAATCTAAAAAAAAATGTTAAATTAGTCTTCTTTAATAAGAGTTGAATTAGTCTTTTGTAAACCTTCATCAAGAGTCCAACGACTAAATTGACATTTTTATAAATATTAAAACCAAAACAATCTCTGTAAAAAAAATAATGACAATTTTCTCATTTTTTGTCTCTTCAAATTTTTCTCATGTTAAAATTTAATGAAATGTTTGAGAATTTCTCGAACTCTTGATTGTATTTTCATTGCAAACTTTAAAATGACAATGTTCGGTTGCAACAAAGAAATACATTAGCATGATAGCATTTTGTCATTTGCCCCCATGTTGTTAATGCATAATATAGCTAATAAGTACTTGTTGAGGCATACTCAAAGTCAGAAATTAAAGTATTTAAATTTCTATCAAAGGATATTTGATTGAAGGAATCGGTACATATTATCTGGTGGAGTGTTTTAGTTTTTTAATTACAATTATTGAAATATTATTCTAAGAAAAATTATGAATGAACCTTCAATTTTTTTCTTTTTTTTTTTTAGTTTTTTAATTACAATTATTGAAATATTATTCTAAAAACAATTATGAATGAACCTTCAAATTATTTTTTTTATAAATGAAAAGGGGCATAAAATTATAAAGAACTTAGAAATGTGAAAATTTTCAATGCCATGTCCAACGATCGACAATGAAAATCACGGCAACTGCAAGCAAATGTTGTCGTATGATTAATAGTGTTTGACCATCATTGCTCAATAGTCATTTTTAGACTATCTTCATCTATCGAGTGTAGCATGTCTTGACTTGAGTTTTGACTATCATCACTAGGTGATTGTCATTCTACTATTTTTCTTTGATTGATGTCATGACCCAATGATCATCTCTTGAATGTCACTACAATACTAATAACAATTGATTGACATTTGTTTTTTAATTATCATCATCATTCTCTTCCACTCTAATATTCTCCATAAGATAAAGTCGACAAATCAATTTTTATTATCTCATCTTCTCCAATTAAGAGCAGAGTAGGATTCTATAATTTTACTTAGTTGACTATTTTAAATGGTCAAGACTCTGAGTATTTTCCCTTTTATAATTTCTTATAGAGGGATTTATACGTCTTTTTTGAATTTCTCATATTCATGAGTACCAATATTCGTGAGAAAATATTAAGATACAAAATTGTTCCCTTCACATACACGAGTTCTTCGGCTTGCAACACACACACAACTTAACTCTTTATTACACGCATCTTACATAGAGATGCATCTTCGCGGATCTACTTGTATTTATGTTATTATAGAATTCAAGTTGGTTGGTTGAAGTAGGGAATGCATCGGCCTTATTGTGTGATAGAAATGCGTCGTTTAGACTAAAAGGAAAATTTTATAAGATGGTGGTGAGACCTGCAATGCCCTATGACGCATAATGTTGGCCTATAAAAGAGAAGCATAAAACAAAGTTAAGTACTGCTAAGATGAGAATGCTTAGGTGGATGAGTGACTTGACACTTGGAGACAAAATGCGAAAAGAAGAGGTTGGTGTAGCTCTAGTGGCAGAGAAAATTAGAGAGAGTTGTCTTAGATGGTTTGGTCACATCAAACGTGGACCATCTGATGATCCTGTTAGGAGAGTTGATGTTTAACATTCGACTTGTGTTAAGACAAATAGAGCTAGATTGTACATGAATTATTGATGCTGTCACTTGGGCTTGTTGTATAAAACATGATCTAAATCTATTAGAATTAAATGAATATATGACACACAATATGACACAATAGAAAAAAAATGATTCATGTAGCCGACCCCACTTAATGAGATTCTCTAATTGAAGCTGCAAATCATGAAGCTAATGACTATAAACAAAATAATAACAGCATTTAGTTTAAGTTAATTTAACATTTCTTTTTATTTAACAATTCCGTATATAGTTCCTCCATATGGGTATTTTCTCAACTATGCTATGTTGTTTCTCAACTATGCTATGTTGTTTCTCAACTATGCTATGTTGTTTCTCAACTATGCTATGTTGTTTCTCAACTATGCTATGTTGTTTCGCTCTTTTAGTCAGGAATTTATTTTCAATCAATGTGCTATGTATTCAAGCACCAAAAGACTCGTGTTATTCATTGGATGACGAACAATTGTTGCTTAGTGGAACCTTCGGCTTTTATAATTCCTCTATATATTTAATAATTCCGTATATAGTTCCTTTATATGAGTATTTTCTCAACTACACTTTGTACTTTCGCTCTTTTATTCTTCACTTTACTTTCAATCAATGTGCTATATATTCGAAAAAATATTACACCAGGACTCCTAACGTAAAGCTACGTTTGGAGTCCACTGATATGCAGACATGTGGAAGTGACAGAAAAATAAAATAAAAATCGTTTTAGCGCAGGGGAATATTCCTCTCGTGTTATTCTACATTATTCATGTGTTATAGTGGTGGTATTCATGTGTTATTGTGTTCTGGGAATATTCTCGGTGTTATAATAACACAATAATACATAAATAATACCACAATAACACATGAATAACACGAATAACACAGGAGGAATATTCTCCTGTGTTACCAGGTCAGATCACAGGAAAGCGCGCACGTTATTTTGAAGCACGTATTTGCATATCAGTGGACTCCGAATGTAACTCTATGGCAGGAGTCC
The DNA here is from genome assembly GCF_001263595.1 of Phalaenopsis equestris. Taxonomy (NCBI): domain Eukaryota; kingdom Viridiplantae; phylum Streptophyta; class Magnoliopsida; order Asparagales; family Orchidaceae; genus Phalaenopsis; species Phalaenopsis equestris. The sequence goes on from NW_018164576.1 coordinate 429,390, forward strand.
TGATGTAATATTTTTCCTATATATTCAAGCACCAAAAGACTGGTGTTATTCGTTGGATGACGAACAATTGCTACTTAGTGGAACCTTCGACGTCTAGAAGGATTGTGAAAATGTTTCATAAAATCCCTTTATTGTGTAAATTCATTATTATTATTATTATTATTATTATTCTTAGATGTGTGAATTAGTAAGGCTTTGGTTGGATAAAATAGAAAAACTCAAATTAAAAAAAAAAAAAAAAAGAATTTTAGTGTTTTCAAAACTAATCGGCAACCATTAGCTTTTCAAAGCGTCATTTGGCACAAATTTGTCGGAAGAACAAAATCGCTATGCTCCAAAGCCTAAAGCCTCACCATAAAATCTCTAAAAAACGATTTCCAAATTCCAAACAAATGCTACAAAATATCAATAATATCAAATTCATTCATTTATTATTAGTGTTATCTTTATTGTTGTAATTAGGGGTGTGAGTGAGTCAAGCTGACATGTCAGCCGTCTCCAGCTCGACTTGATAAGCTGCTTGTCAACCGAGCTCAATGAGTTAACAGGTTAAGTTTAAGCTTATCCCGACTTGATTTGTTAGCTTGTGAGCCTACTTGTTTAAAAGTGATAATAAAATATATAAAAATTTAATACTTTTTTTAAATATGTAATTTCATTGATGTAAATCTTCCTAATTTAAATTATAGAAATCAAATAAGCTTTATCAAACAAATAATACAAACCAATTCAATTGTCCCACATTAATTTACATCCATCTAATGTATTTTCTCAAAGCAGGTAATTACAAATATGGACAGAGCTCTATTAAAAACAAAAGTGATCTAAAACAACCACAAATAACATACAAAAGTGATAAATGAATAAAAAATCAGGGTAAAATTAATACATACTAACATTAAAGCTACAATTCAAGAAGAAAAATGATTCTCAAGTCAATCCTTTTTTCCAAATGTCAAGAAGTTTACATAAAAGCCTCATGTTTTTGCGGAAATTACAAATCACAAATGGCAATTTCAATTAATAATACAAGATTTACATGAAGCAGCACACCCTTTAATTTGTACTTCTAAGTTTTATACATTGAATTGCATACAACAATCTTTATCTAATCTTAAACTTCAAGGAAAAAAAAAGGAATTTTCTGCAATATCCTAATAATCATATACAATTTGTATCTGCAGCAATTACTGAAAGAGAGGGGCTATTTGTGCAAATATTCCACAAATTTTTATTTTAATATTATTATCTTTTTTTATTTTCTTTATTCATTATTAAGTGGTAACAGATGTCAATTGAGTCAACGAGCTGTTGACACAAAAACCCAAGAATTTAAGCCTTCAGAAATCCCTTGTCATGAAGATATGAAATCACTTGCTTTGCCATGGTGGCTGGAGCAGGACATACTCCATCTCTTGGTGCTATGACTATCTGAATGGCAATAAGAGAGTAAAAGGGGAATTTACATGCATACCGCACAATTCTAATGTATTTACATATCTAACACCCAAAGTTTGATATTTATACTTATAATAGGTTGGTCGTATTTTTGATGTGATGTTCACGATAGGAGTGGTATGTATGTAAAATATGAATGATTAGATATTAGATATGTAAATGCAAAGAGGAGCATATAAACTAACCTCACAGTTAAGAGGCGGCTCATAAGCATCATCAACACCAGTAAAACCTGCAGGGTTCAGTTGCTTCCTTTTTTAAGTTCAGATGGTAAGGAAATCTAGTAGGGTAAAAGGGAGATTTACATACATACCACTCATTTGTTATGTATTAACATATTAAACACATGTACTTCAATTTTTATATAATGTATTTCACTTTTTAGAAGTTAAAATAGTAAAATTTTTTATGTGATATGAAAGCTTAAGGAGGTGAAAATGTAAAAAATAAAATTTAGTTGTTAGATATGTAAATACATCGGAATATTGCCATATCTATGTAAATGCCCATTACTCAATTCTAGACTTTTTAATAAATGAGTTGATTGCTGAGATAAACTGTCATTCACTCAATCTCAAGAGAGGTCATTTTTCATTAACAAGTTAATACTTTTTACATTTTAATTCAATCACTTTGGACATTATTTTTGTTTTTGAATTTCATTTAATTTCAAAGTTTTTTTTTTTTTTTTTTTTTTTGATAGTGCCATTTGTTATGGATGCTTTTATTGGACATTTACATAAGGATGTAGCTTAGTGTATGTTTTTTTGCTAATGATATCCTTCTTGTGGATAAGAGTAGAGATAGCGTTCGGGAAAAACTTGAATTATGAAGGTCTACATTGGAGTCTAAAGTCCTTCATTTGAGTAGCTCTAAAATTGAATACATGGAATGTAATTTTAGTAGTAGTAGCTTTAGTGGCAGAGTTGCAATTATGGGTGATCAAATTATTAAAATGTGGGAACGGTTTAGATATCTCGGGTGATATAGATGGGGAAGTTATTAGCAGAATTAAGGCTAGTTGGTTGAAGTGGAGGAATGCATTAGGCCTATTGTGTGATAGAGAAGTACCGCTTAGACTTTACAGAAAATTTTATATGATAGTGGTGCGACCTACAATGCTTTATGGCACAGAATGTTGGCATTTAAAAAAGAAGCATAAAATAAAGTTAGGTGTTGCTAAGATGAGAATGCTTAGTGGATGAGTGGCTTGATACTTAGAGACAAAATGTCAAATGAATCTATCCCTAAAAGGGTTGGTGTAACTTCAGTGGCAAACAAGATTAGAGAGAGTCGTCTTAGATGACTTGGTCACATTAAACGTCGATAATTTGATGATCCAGTTAGAAGAAGATGTGTCTTAAATTAGACTTACATTAAGAAAGGCGAAGGTAGACATAAAAGACTTCGGCATATTGTATAAAAAATGATCTTATTCTATTAGAATTAAATGAAAACATATTAGAATTAAATGA
>NW_018164576.1:432344-450003 GCF_001263595.1 Phalaenopsis equestris
ACAATGGAGAAAAAGTATTCATGGAGCCAACCCCACTTAGTGGGATAAAGGCTTTTTGTTGTTGTTTTTGTAACTTTTAATAAAAAATATATTTGAAACATGAAGCATACCTTTTATTTTTCCTTCTCGGGCAAGCTTGTACAATCCCTTCGCATCCCTCGATTCACAGACCTCCAATGATATATCCATGTAAACCTTGAGAAAACATGCATTTTAATAAAATTTCAAATTAGTCCACAAGAGTTGCAAAGAAACCAAATCAAAACAAACAAATAAACAAAAACCACCTCAATAAAGGTAGAGTCAGGCAACATCGCCCGGCATGCATCCCGGTCTCTTCTGTAGGGAGATATTAAACTAGCAATGCATATGACACCAGCATCAGCAAAGAGTTTTGCTACCTCACCTTCAAAGAACAATAAATGAATCAAAGGTTAATATTGAAAAATCAGAAAAGTATATAGATGAAATGTATGGGTAGAGCTTGAAAAACAGGGTTCTTGAGAAATTACCGATTCTGCGTATATTTTCGGCGCGGTCCTCAGCTTTGAAACAAAGATCTTTGTTCAAACCATGTCTTAGGTTGTCGCCATCAAGCACATAAGAAAGATAACTGAGGGCGTGTAGTTCTCGACTGAGGGTGCAGGCCAATGTGCTTTTGCCTGAAATATGAATCAAAGGTTAATATTCACCGATGATTCCTCTAGTCAAAAATACATGTAGGGAGACTTACATATATATCACTCAATTCCTAGCATTTATGTATCTAAACACTAAACTTTAATTTTTACATAAATACCACTTTACAAATGCATGAAAATATGCATTTTATTTTTTAAAAGTAAAAATGGAGGCATTTTTTATTTGATTGAAAGACTTGGGAGGTATACATGTAAAAAAAGTAAAGTATAGGTGCTAGATATGTAAATATAGAAGAATTTTGTGGCATGTATGTAAATGCACCATAATATTATAGGCAAGAAATAGATAATGTAGGATTTAGATGCTTGCAAGAAGGGTCATCCACTCGTAAGATATTTAATCAGCATGCCTTGCAAAACTATCATGAAGAAAATTATAGCAAATTAAGATAAAATTGAATCAACAACCCAGGTTCTTCTATACATGGCTTCACTGGCAAAAGAAATAAAAAAACAGAGAAGGGCTAACTTGCCAAAGAGACTAGCTATTTGTATCTCTACTCAATCTTTTTATTCCTTTCTCAACGCACTTGATCTTATTTATAATTTGGCGCATGTACATAATACCACCCAGGTCTTATGTGTTTACATGTCTAACACCTAAACTTTACTTTTTACATTTATATCACCGAAATTATATCACCGAAATCTTTCATACGAAATCTTTCATATCACATCAAAATATTACTATTTTAATTTTTAAAAAGTGAAATACACATTTTCATGCATAGGTAAGGTGGCATATATGCAAAAATTGAAGTTTATGTGTTAGAAATGTAAATACATAGGAATTAAGTGATATGCATGTAAATCTTACTTTTAATTTATAATAAATAACCACCAAGAAAAAACGACATTTATATGTCCGGGCTACTTAACCGACAAACCTGAGCCACTGAGACCTGTGATCCAAATCACACATCCTCTCTGATTGAGTAAACTCTGCCTTTCGAGTTTTCCGACAGGACATTCGTGCCATGCGATATTCGTTGAATTCCCCACATTTGAAAGTGTGGGAGAGTTTCTCCCTATGTGAAGAACAGTGACAAAGTGAGTTATATTAGATTCACACTTGATGATGATAGCATGAAATTCAAAACTTACAGAACTACCCATGCATGGATGTAATAAAGAAATTAAAAACAGTAAGTAATTAACAAAAAATAAAAATTAAAAATCCATACACAGCTCTATCACATTGAATTAGCATTTGTTAGTTCTTAGAGTTAACTCCTTTTCTTCATTTACATGATTATGTTGAGAATTTCAACCATCTGCCTTGTTAAGTAACAAAGGAATGTAGCAAAGCTTATTTATATTTTTTTTGAATAAGCTTCGGAAAATTGGTGCTTAGGTAGTATACACGGCAATTATAGAGAGGGGAAGAGCATTATGTTAAGAACAGATCACTCTCAAATAAAGTTATGTTTGTTCAAAGGAGCATAAGGAAATGATGAATTTATTGAGTTAAATTTCCATTCTAAAATAGAGTTCAAGGGAGCATTAGAAGAAAGTGAATCAATAAGGACAATATTTTAATTGAATTATCTTTTAGTGTAAGCACAAATAGGGGATTTACATAGTTAACTTTTCACATAAAAAAATTAACTAGGGAAGAAAATAAGCAAATATTACAATAATAAATCAGGGGATTTACATGCATACCATTAAATTCTTATCTATTTAGGTGTTGAATGGCCAAATCTTTATATTTACTTCCATAAAAGTCTAATCTCTAAATCATATAAAAAACGCCGCTAACATTAACTTATCAAAAATGAAACACTTATTTTCATGCATAGATTTTGACGTGCTTTAGATACTAAGCTATTACAAAAGTAAATATAAAGATTTAGATTTAAATAAATAATAATTTATTGGTATGTATGTAAAGTCCACTAATAGATAATGTAGATACGATTCACTCCCCTGCACATTCAAGGTGACAGAAAATCTTAACCAAGGTGACAGAAAATCTTAACTTGAGTACAGAAATAGTAATGACAAAAACATGAAAGAGTCAAAAATTTTATTTCCCAAAGATATTAAGTGCCACAAGACGTGCTCGTTCAAATCATCAAAACAGCTGTAGCGTAGATTATGTGCAAAGAAATGACAACAAGATTTTGTGTTAGACTATCCTTGAATGAAGGTACTAATATAGTGCTGATGGAGAGTATTGTTAGAGTTAATAGAGATTGTTAACAAAGAATATTGGTAGAGAGCATTGGCATAGTGAGAACAAGATTCACCACTATCGTCACATTAGATAACATAAGAGATCAAAGAGATGTGCAAATCTATAAGAAATACAGGAGGCTAAGTGCTTAGTGGTCGACTATGATGTATCTAAGTTGGATAACCAATGCGGTATCATGGAGCTTGATTTTTTTAATAACATTTCAAACGGTAGAAACATAGAAGGTTGCGTCTTTATTAAATTGGCTTCTAGTACAAGTATATATGTGCATACATACAAGAGAAAAAAGCAACAAAGAAAAACAAATAAAAGAGAACATTATAAAAAAAAAGAACAAATAAATAATGCAGATTCCTACTACAGCTAAGTTGTCACATGGGATAATTCATATGTTGAACACTCATAATATAGCATGGAATCTTCTTATTATTGTAAATCCAAGAATAAAATTTAGACAGTATTTTTTTTTATTTTCTTTATTTTTGGAGGAAATCTTTTGAGAGAATCTTATATTTGTTTTATGAGACATCTGAGATATAATAAATGAAAAAAAATAAAAGCATATAGAAAGAATATTTATTTATTTTTTTCATAGTAATTTATTAACTTAATAAGTTTGCCCATCCTCAAGAAAGGGGTTGGTTCCGCCCATAGTAATCAATGATGCTTCATCACACCATCATGGATTTTAGGTGAGCATCAGCCTCTCCAACATGGGTAGATGAAGCATTAATCTTAACACACTTTTAGTGCAATTTCTAAAACCAATTTTGAATTTTGACTCTATGAGTAAAGAGTGGTTTGCTGTTCGCCGGAGGGAAGCCTAGTTGGCTCAGTAATCTGTCAATAGAATTCAGATCGACGTTCAACATGAATAACACCAAATTCAATTGTTCATGTAAATAATTTCACAAAAAATTCATTATCTACTTGTAAAATATCTAACATATACCAATCATTATAGGCTTTTTTAGTCTAAATTTTGATTTCTAGCAAGCTGTTTGATCCAAATTGTAACTTAATTATTACCTTGCAGAACTAAAAGCTGAAATTCTAACCAGAAAAGAAATATTAAAATTTAGCTAAACTTTCTTTTTTTAAAGCAAAGCAGTAATAAGTTATAAAATCTTCTTACCAAAACTATAAGCACACCAATAAAGAAATGTAAATTGAAATTTTTTTTTTTTAAAAAGGAAGGTGTTGTAGAGTAATTTCACTCTCCAGTTCAATGAATATGGACAGAGAATCTCAGGTCGGAAAAATGACTACCCAATATGCGTTCAAGAGAATTCCACCTTGACAGCGAAATCACACCAGTAAAGAAAATCCTCCAGACCAACAGATTCCAGAATCAACCATCCGAGGACCACTCAATAGAACAGTTAAAGAAAAATTACCCGGAATGTCGCAATCGCACTCGCCAGTAGGTCCAAATTGCCCCCCATTCCGTCTCCCGAACCTCTCAGCCGCTGTGTCGGCCCGGATCGACCGCATCCCCAGACACCACCGCTTGGAAACTCCCCCCGCGCGGGCACTCCAGAATCGCCGGCCGCGAGAATCATTAAACCCTAACTTCACCGCGACCGTATAGATCGCCGGTGGAAAGAAGAGAATCGATGACATGGGATTAGAGTAACGGGTCGGAGAGAGAGAGTGATATGCGAAGAGGGGAACAGAGAAAATGGCGAGAGAAAGGAATTTGATGATGAAGATAATTATTCAGGAGGTCAGCTATATCTTTGGATCCATTAGAGTTTGAAGACTTCTTCGCTTCGGAGCTATCGAGCGGAGATACGGCTCAGCTGCCGAGGAAGACGAGAAGCACGATTGCAATTCTGCAGGCTGTCGTGTACTTATGCAATAAATAAATAAATAAATAAATAAATAAATAAATAAATATATATATATATATATATAATTGCATCGAAGATTTTAATAGAATTATGTACCAATCATACATTAAAATATATAATATTTTTTTTATTTAATTGATCTGTCATGTGATGCGGTGCAATTTTATTATGAGCCGAAAAATTGTGCCCATTGTAATAAAATTATTATCTTGACCTCAATTTTGCAATTGTTCCAAGTGTGATGAAAGAAGTGCAATTACAAGCTACATACCCCCGATGATCAAAGAAATTTATAAGCAATGTTGTAAATCTAATTTATTTTTCATCATTTAACATATTTGAAAGAAATTAATGACATCAATTTAACATTTTAAAGTATATGTTGAGACTTTCATGTATATTTTTCGGTAGGATGAGTGTGTTGAGAGATGTCAATCACGAAAACACAGATTCGAGAGAATTGAATTAAAATTTTTAACAGATGCACACAAAATAAGAAAATATAAGAAACATCATATTTAACGTGGAAAATGTAAGAATAAGAAAAAAAATCATTGAATCACACTACACTGAAAAATTTACGATGAATAAATAAAAAGAATCGCACAAATAACACCACACTCAAGCCTTTCTACACTTTGAGAACTCGTTGACACTCATATTCTGTCATTTGGAGAAGAGGAAGTTAAATTCATTTACTTTCCTTTCAACAAAATTGAAACTTTAGTTGAAATTGTGCCCAAAGTAATTTACTTGCGTCGGGATACCACACTATTAGTGCCGCAATGCTCCAAAGAGGTGATGGGGCATTGCACCATCGTACTAAAGTATAATGTTCTCAGGTTCTAAATCTAGATTGGGCGCGATGGCATTGTCTTTCAACCGTTAAGGTGTTGTTGGCTCGGCACTACTATTAGTGCCGCAATGCTCCAAAGAGGTGATGGGGCGTTGCACCATCGTACTAAACTATAATGTTCTCATGTTCTAAATCTAGATTGGGCGTGATGGCATTGTCTTTCAACCGTTAAGGTGTTGTTGACTCGGCACTACATATATTATGCGTAAGAGATATTTTTAAAAAAATATTTAAGATGTAATATGATATTATAGTGATATTGAGGACTTTACTTCACATGATTAAGGAGGCTAATGATTGTAGAAGTGGAAGTCAGTGTAAGATTTCACTTTTAAATTAGTGGTGATTGACTTCGTGTTGGAGTCCTCGATAGTCACTTCACCACTCTTAATGATAATCCAAATGCTGGCGTTGTTTTGTTGGATCTAACGTAATGGAACTTTAAGCTGGCTTTTAGTTAATTATTAAGTCGATAAGATAACATTAATTAAGTTTAATTTGATTTTGGGATGATAAAAATAGAATTATTATTTAGGTTATGGATACAGTGAGCGACAGATGTCAGCAGTGTAGCATTGGCGGGACCGGCCAAGCACTTTCATTTAATCGTTAATGGTGATATTTAAGCAAGGAAAAAAAGTTTATTATATATATTGATATTGGGTGAAATTTTGGATTATATTAGATTAGATTCACCTGCTAATGGTATTCAGTAAATTTGTGTCCCTTAAATCGGACGCAAATCGTACGTAAATTTGATGCTATTTGAGGATTATCGTCGGATTTACTTCTGATTTACGTCCGTTTTTTTTTCTGTGAGCAATTCAGAGATCGATAATGTTAATTTCGTTAATTTTGCGTCAAAATAGTCTCGTGCAAATTATTAGTGTCAGCTTTTTAGTTGTCATAGCGTCAGACTTGTTTAATCTGCACGTGCATCAAATTTTGCATCTGAAACCATAAGAAGATAAAATAAAATCGTCTGATTAACGTCGTGTTTGCATCAGGCTTAGTTCGATGGACAACGCGTCGGATTATTGGACGCAAAATTTCAAAAAAATAAATTTAAAAAACTAATTACAATGTTACAACTTGCACACAACATTTAACCACATCATAACAACATTATGTACAGTCACATAACAGATCAAAGCTCTTACAAATATAATTACTAAATAAGAAGATATTATCGCAAATCTAAGTAATGAAAGGTTTACATATAGACCCTGATTAATATCAGTTCAAACAATTCATAAATTAAAAAAATACATAAGAACTTCTTTTAATCCTCCCACACATCCTCCTCTGTCTTATCCTCTTCCTCAACTATAGCAGTCATCATTCACTTTCCCCTACGATCCTCTAAAATCTACGTCACTCGTGCTATACTCTTCCTATTTCTCTGTTGGCCTTCAAGTAGATTTTGAACCTCCTCAGTCATAACAGTTACCTCCCTATTTAGATTTTTACTCAAGGTTCATGAGCCTTGGCTCAAGCCTATTAGATTAATTAATTGGATTAAATCAAATTGAGACCATACAGATTCTAAGTGGGTCATGGTGGCTCGTTTGATAATACTTATGGTCAAAATTGGTTGAATAAAGTTAAATGAAAGGCGTCTTAGAATAGCTCTATGCTAATAAAATGAACCAATTTGAAAATTAAAGTCAGATCCATAATAAAATCTAATGATCCTCTCCTACTTCAACTCGTAAATAGACAAATGTTATAATAAACTATTGGATCTTTGGTTGCTCAACTTTTACCCCCTAATAGAACTCATATCTCGAAACAACTCTATCACTTGCAGCTTGAACGCAAGCCATTAATTGGCTTTAAATCATAATATATTATTTTGCACTCTCGTTGAATTGCGTATCTTAAATAATGAGTTCTATGTAATAACTCTCTTCTCAGATTATCGTTAGTAAATACCAAAATTTAAGTATCACAAGTCAACTTGCCACGCTAATCTACATGAAATTCAACTCATTTTTCTGATTTTATTTGATAAATTAATCTTGCGTATCGTCATCTAATTTTTAAGCATTTTTAATTCTCTTCTGTAAAAAAAGTATAAAAACTCTATATAAATTGTTACACCAATGAACTTTATATTTAATACATCAACAATCACATTAGTTTATCAAGCTGAATGACTCAGGCAAAAAAAAAAAACACCCAAACATCCAATCATAGTTCATGACTACCTCAAAGCTAACTCTAATCACACTCGAACCTGCTTTTATACAAAGCTAACTCTCAATGCTTATGTCTATAAATAATAAGATTGTAATACATACCACTCAATACTTGTGTGTATGTGTGTGTGGGCACATACAGACATATACACTTGCATACATACCTACATGCATATACACATGTATGCATATACCCATGGAGACCTACACACATATACACATGCATGCATATATACATTCATATACACAAACATGCACACACACACACACACACACATATATATATTAATGATAAATATCATAAAAATTTCACACTTTCGACATCATAGAAAAAAATTTGACATCTTAGTCTTGTATTGTATACCCAATTACAATCATATACTTAAATAATATATTTTTAGGGGCATAACATAAGGTTCAACAAATCTTATGGGCTTCAAAGGCTTATATCTGATGATCAGATCATCTCAAGTTAAGCCCACCCATCAAAGTGGTTGAGTTCAACCCACATATCAAAGTGGTCAAACCGAATCTACCTACCGTCGAACTAGTTTGAGGCAAACAAGCCGATGGAAAGCATCATCATTACTTTAGGCTACATGACACCCGCATTGCAATATTTTCACCAATACATCACAGACATACGTAGTGTAAACATAATGTAATTTTATGTTCCTTTTTTCTCATGTATAAAAGTGAGGTCAGGGGGAGCTTCGAGGAGAGATATATAAGATCGAGGAGAAACAACACTTTCTTTCTCTCTCGGCTCTCATTATTGGAGAGCAAAGACCCTTCCTTTGAGTTAATTCCGGGCTACCCAAGAATTATGAGAGAATATAGTGCAAGACACAAACTCTAACAATACATCCATCATCTCATTACATACATTCCTCCTAAAAACCAAATCTTTACCTCTCAAAAGAGTTCAACATGTATAATTATCTAATAAATATCAATAAAAAAATAAGTGAAATCAACATTTTTATTTGAAAAATTCCAAACCGAAAATAAGCCACGAGATGCGACGCAATTAAAATGATTCTAAATATAAATAGTGTTATCGAAGTCAAAATTAAATAGTTTAAAATACTAACTTGATCCGTCATGATTGTTATAAAGATTATAGGATAAATAATAGAGGATAATGATGGCAAAATTGCGTTGACCAAATAATGACACTTCGTTGACATTGATCATGTAATAGCTCGCATAGACGTTTTTCATTCCATAAGTACAAATTATTCTGCACCCTTATTATCGCAAACTAATGCAGAAAAGAAATTAACAATGCCTTAAATTTCGTGCAACATAATCTTCACTAAAGCCACACCTTCTAAAACCTAATTAACCAAAAAAAATTAAAACAAACTAAATAATTTTGACAACTAATGTCAGAGTCTTCCCATCATAATTAACTTTCTTAAGTAAATATTAACTTCTAAAATCAAGAAAATTAAACGGTTAACAAATTAATTATAAAGAGCCAAATACTTATTCACCATCATTTTCCCTCCCTATCCCTTCTGAACAGTCTTCTAAACCCCTCCACCAGCTTCCTTCCCAAGCCCCTCCTTTTCCCGACGCCGCTCTTCTCCGGCGAAGCAGCGGAGGCCGGTCCATTCTCACCGGCATCCGCATGAATAAACCGAAAGCTTATGGTTTGACCGGCGGGGGCTGGGCGGGCGGCGGCATCGCGATCGAGCAAGTCGCTGAGAGTGGTGGTTTTGGTGGTGGTGGTGGGGGGGGGGGGGTGGAGCATGGCTTTTAATATAAAGCGGAGTGGAAAGGAGGAGTTTTGGACGAGTTGCATGAGAAGGTGATGCGAGAGCTTTGTAAGGTCTATTGTGTGGCAGATGCGTAGCTTCTCCTCCTCTGTGAGCCTTCCGTTGTTGGTCTGCACGGACATATTTTTAAACGGAGATAAAAAAATTAAAAATTAAAAATTAAAATTACGAGATTACCAACCTCGAAGTACTCATCGGCGATTCTGTACAGCACATCGTGATCATGTACGGACAAACTCCCCATCGACCGCATAATTCTTTCAAGCGAATCGGCCGGAATCCCCACCAGCTTCGCCGTCCACCCATACCCGCAGTGTTCTCCGGCCGTCCTTAACACCTGGACGCACCTCGCCGCCAATCCTACCGCCGCCTCCCCAGACCCCGGAAGTATCCCCACGCAACTCCACAGCACGTCCTCCGCCTTCTCCTCATCTCGGGCGATCTCCCGCCGGAAATACTCTTCCGTCCGTTGAGCAAGACTCCCTTCTCCGCCGCCGCCCAGCACCTCGCCGGCGGCCGTTAAGGCCGCCAGGTTGAACGGCGTTAGAGTGACGGCCCCCGTGTAGCAGAAGCTCGCCACCTCAGTGAAGGTCTCGACCGTTATGTTTAACGGTGGGGAGACGCTGGCTTCGTTAGTTGTCCTTAGAATCTGTCTAATGTAACGGCTACGGAATGCCATGGGTTCCTTTGCATGGGTAATAAATAAATTCCGTTAATTATAAGTATTTTTAAGGTAAAAAAATGTATTATTGTAATAATAATAATGAATAATAATGCAATAAAAAATATTTATAAATATTTTAAATAATTTTTGAAATTTGTAATTTATTAATTTGTTTCTCCACAAAAATGTCAGACACTAAAAAAAGTGGCATGAGCATTAAATGCAACTAATTTAGTAGTCGCCATTATTTAGTAAAAATTGTCAGGCGCATAAAAATATCATGAGCTATAATTGTGAAGGAATATATATATATATATATATATAATCTAAACCCTAATATATTAAAAAAAATCAGCATTTTAGATCAATATTTTTTTATTTTTTATTTTTTATATTGCATAGAAACTCTTTTTTTTAAAATAATAAATGAAATTAAAAAAAAAAAAAAGCAAACAAGCTAAAAGTCTCACCCTATGCAGAAGAAAAGAATCTCCATACACTTGAATTACTACATCAGGATTATATCCCACAGCCTTCGACCTACAAATCATGAGAAAATTAAAAACAGTAAGTAATTAACAAAAAATAAAAAATAAAAATAAAAATTAAAAAGCCTACCAATCATCTACAATGCTCTGCAGATCAGGAGTCGATGAAGGAAAACTGCATGCTGAAGAAGTTGCAGCTGAAACTCTGAAGGAAGACGCACTATTTTCTTCTCCTTCTTCTCTTTCCTCCTCATGATTTGCTTCGTAGATAGTCTCCACTAAACCTAACCCATTACACCTTTCCATGTCTTTATATGCAGTATCTCAGATAATCAGATAGGAGGAGGAGGAAGATGAAGAGGTCTGCTGTTGTGTCTGCCATAGTTATAAATTTATACAGGAAATGGTGTGATGTTGAGTTAATGCTTGGCATGTGAAGTAATAAATACAACCAATCTATTCTAAGACAGTGTGGGGACATTCAGAACATAAAAATAATAGAGTTTGGATCATTTTAGAGGCATATTTACTGTTTTTATAAATGACTATTTTATTTTGGGCTAATTATAAGGGATATATTGGGTGCTATGATAAAAAGAGTGATCTGCAAGAGTGCATATGTATATAAGGAAACAAATTCATTCATTTTTTTGGGGTTTTATGTTCAGGATAGATAATTGGGCATGTTTTCTATATAATAACATAATCTTTTCTTTTCTTTTTTTCCTTTTGAAGTTTATGTAATTTAGTAATTTTGCCCCCATCTTGATGTATTTTTTTTCCTAACATGTTTTAAAAAGAATTAGATATTTGATGATTTTAGCCAATCTGAAGATAGATGTTGAATACACCCATACTTATTGACAGCTTTTGAGAAAATTGGCTGCTTGTCTTTTTTCTTCGCTTCATTCCAACAAATAATAGTTTGTACGGTCTATATTAGTTAGTCTAATAATACATAATAATTTGTTTAAATTACTTTAGGTAATTTAATTATATGTATTCATAATCTAAATATTCGGCCATGAATAAAGAATATGTGCAATTAAAATAAGGAATTTAATTCAACAATTTTAAAAAGGAAACTCTTAATTTTGCCCGATTTCAGTTATTTTTGATTGATATCCCCCTCAAATTGATGCTGACTAATCAAGAAGCATTAATTTGTCAACAAAGAATAGATGACGCTGCCGAGACATAACCTTAGTAGATATATCAATAATAGTGCCAATAGCTATATATTCTAAGACAGCGTGGGGATGTTCAAAACATGACAATAATAAACTTTGAATCGTTTTAGTGATATATTTACTGTTTTTATTGATGACTGTTTTAGTTTTGGGTTAATTATAAGGGATGCATTAACAAGGAAAAGTCTTAAAACTAATTTTGGTTGCTAGGAAAAAATGGAGATCTGCAAAGGGTGGATATCCATGAGGAAACAAAATAATTTATTTTTTTTAGGGTGTTATGTTAAGGGTAGATAATTGGCCTTCTCGAATATGCAAGTTTTCTATATAAAATCGATCAATTTAAATGGAATTGGCTCTAGAGAAAAATTATTCCATACGGACACTGCATTTGCATGCGGTATCCGATCTTTACCGTTGATCACAGTGTTTTTTTAATAAAAAAAAAATTAAAAATTGGGCCCACCAAAATCCATCATCGCTGTGATCAACGGTGTAGATCAGACACTGCATGCATTTTTGCATCTGATGTCCTGCATGCATTTCTGCATGCGGTGTCCGTGTGGAATAATTTTTCTCTAGATACAACCCAAATTCAATATATTTAGATATCTAACAACTAATCTGTGTTTTTGTATTTATTCCGTCCAAATCCTCTATATCACATTATAAGTACATCTAGTTTAACTTTTAAACTGTGAAATATACATTCTCATGCATGAGTAATAATTAAAATTTAGGTGTTAGTTATGTTAATTCTTAGGAATTGATCCAAGATATGCATGTAAATTTATTTATTATTATTATTATTTTTAAATTTGTTTAAGGCTGGAAATATCACGGGAGTAGAGTAAAAATTTAGCGTGTCTTATTATTGGATGAAGATCCAAATAAGCAGGAGGAGACACATTGAATTTTTATGTGGAAAACCTTAGAAAGAGAAAAAATCACGGGGTGTGACCCTGTTGAAAGAATCCACTGTGCAATTGTAAATATATAGAAAATTTAATGAATCACTTCGTCTCCCTCCCTAGGGTTCGATATTGATCTCATCTCCTTTCGCCATGCATCGTCTCACAACCGTCGAGAGACCCAAGCTGCTCCTTCCCGCGTCTTCCCTCCTCAGCCAATAACCCTCCCCCACTTTCTTCAATAAACATATGTAAAAATAAAAACTGAGTGGTATTTATATAAATCTTCCTTGAATTTTTATATGAACCAATTGATATATGTTGATGTGTTTTACTATTCTATTCCAAGCTTGGTGGCATATCCAATCCGCTTTTGTTTCTTCGACTTCTCAGCTTAAAGATAATGTTGGAGTCCTGCAAACTAAAGCTTGTAACATTCATCAGGATGAGAATTTGCAGACCCAACAAAGGATGATCGAAAGCCTGGGAAGTATACTACAAAATCAAATCCAGTCAAAGAAGCAACTAATCAAGTTCAACTGATAGCACTGATATGCTTGATAAGGCTTGCTTTCTAGATGGGTGGAGGATGCAATTAATTAATCATATGTTAATCTTCATCGTATCAGAACTTTGGTTTGAATGAGTTATTCATTTTGCCATAAAATTTGGTGTGAACATCCCTATATGAGTCTTGTAAATCATGTGAGTCTGTATAATTGGGCGAAGCTATCTTATAAAATGTAAGATGCTTTATTTTTGGTTTATTTGCTATGCTCAATCATGATATATGCATATTTTGCAAGTTTATGTTGGGACATGTAAGCTTTATTTCCTTTTGGTGGCCTTACAGGATGGAAATTGACATCATTCTCTATGATTCAGTTTGAAGAGCATTTCTCATGAGTGTATGGTTGAAATTGAATTACAAATAGTGGATATATGTACTGGCAATAACTTAATATTAAAAAAAATTATAGTTAATAATTTGTTAATTATAAAGATATGTGTCAGTTTATATTTGTAAATTATACACAGAAATATAATCTAAGGATTTTTTTTTTTGTTTATAATAAGAAAATATCATTTTTCACACATTACTTGTAATGTATTATACATGTTTAATACATTATATTCTTTTTATAGATTTTTATTTTGTATTTATTTAATTCAAATAATTAAATGGATAAAATATGCTAGTTCACCTTCATAATTCTAGGAAAAATTTGAATGGTGGTCCCCAAAGAGTGATGATTAGCAACAAAGTCATTTTAATTATGATTAAAAATTTCAATCAATTCAACTTAATAGAGAAGTTTGGTAATATGATATAATGACTATTTTTTCTTTCCATTCTTTTTATAGGAAAAAACATTCATGGTCTCCTCACCCACTATAATATAGGGGATAAAGTTATCATTGGGTTGTTGTCTTTGGAGAAAACATGGAGAGAAAAAGTATTTTATTCAATTGAATCAATGTGTGGTTGCATTCATTAGTTCATTGGAATTAGTTGAAATTTTTGAGAATTTTGTAAACCAACTAAAAATTTAATCCAAAATTTGAGTTAAAAGTTGCAAAACCTATAGCCACCTTATAAGTCATTGTTGTTCTTTAGCTATTATAAAGGAAACTTTCATGTTTATTTTGATTTTTTTATAGATTGTAATGTCTTTAATAGTGAGTAGGAAACCTAGAAACTTTTCTTCAATTGTTTAAATATGCATTTTAGAGGATTAAGTTGCATAGTATATATTTTAGTGGAAACTAGTCTACTTAAGATTGATGATATATTATGCTAGAGTTTTGCTTTTAATGTGTTAAGTGGGTGACATAAATCCCTATCATTTTGAATAGAGGCTAAATGAATATATATATATTTTTGTTAGAGGTAGCTGATGAGTTGTTTTTAGTGCTATAAAGCAAGAAAAAACATGCACTAGAGTCTATTTAGGGTAGCTGTAGTTGGTTGAAGATGCAGCTATGAAGATGATTCTAGAGAAGATATTACGAGAAAGCTACTATTGGTGAAATAATATATCTGTCGGGAATATTCACTTGTTAATATGTTGTTATAGAGTTAATTCTGAGAAAAAGACTGCAATGATCTTATGTTCACGTGCTAGCTTTAAGTTAATTATTCCATAGTTAATTCATATAGAACATCAGAAATAAATTTCAAAAGTTAACAGAAAATTAGAAGTTCATCATATTATATCAAAAGTTATACATTACTTAACAATGAATAACAAAAAAAAATAAAATTACAATAATAAGTAATGTTAGATATATTATTACTCATAATTAAATATTAGAAGAGAAGTGCACAATAGTGGCTAACAAAACAAGATAATATTAGTGAACATTACAAAATAGTTTAATTACAATAATTTGCAAAAAGTGTTTATGTTGTTCTTATTATTTTACACACCTTAATTCTCAAAAAAGTAGCAGAGATAATGAACTATTCACTTAGGAACCACAACCATAAAAATCTCCCTCTTACTAACATCTTCAAGCATTTTCATAGAGTGCAAATGAAGAGGAATGTCTTTGAAGACTTTTGTGTTTTGATATAGCATAATGATAGCCAAAAAAAGGGATGTTAGTGCTTAAAATGCACTTGAAGCTTGTCATTATTGCACATATAGTAAGTAACTCTGCAATCAAAATTTCACACCCGCTTTCTTTGGTTTTTTTTTCAAACCTTTTAGACTATTAGATGACTTACACATTGAATAACGGGATTTGATTTGATCATCTACCCCACTTACTGATTCCTCAATGAGGTTTGAGCTCTCTCTTCGGTCAAAATTACAAGGACCCTGTGTAGGTTCATGAGACTTTAACCTTAGAGTTAATGTGTAAGCTTCAGAAGCAACAATATCACCAAAAATCTTGTTTGGCTTCTCCTCTAGTTTAGGATATATTCCACAATATCTAATTTTTTTGACTTTTAACACTACCTACAATTTATCAAACATAGATATGAAGTATAAATGCTCATGTATACTTAATGATATGAATGAAGTGTGCAAATAAATAATTTATAGGTATGTTCTCTTGCCAACACTCATCTGATGCATCAATGGTCTTCTGTATAGAATCCTAAACCAACACATTTGATCATTTAGGACATATTCGAGTCATGAGTGCAGAAGCTACTTGAGAGAAAAAATATTAATTAGTCCATTAAATACATCGGCATCGATACTTCTGGTTGACCCTCAGGAAGGAAACTTATGGCTGACCGACCAACCCAGAGATTGCATAGACAAGGGGCAGACAGACAAGAAGACAACTAGCCATGTGTCTATCGATTAAGTGTCAACCAATTTGAACTCGATTGGTTAAGGGTCCACCGACAAGAAAAAATCATCGGTGTATTTATCCTTTCACAACAATTCCGACCTATTATAAATAGAGGAGCATTAAATACAAGGGGCAGACAGACAAGAAGACAACTAGCATATAAGATACCACATTTCAAGCTCTCTCTCTTTTTCCTGCATTTACACTCTATTCCTTGTGTGCGATTCACAGACAAAGCTGAGGTCAACACCTACGTATCACTCAGACCTTTAACATCACACCAAAAATACTACAATCACTAATCTTTAAAAGTGGCATTCACGTTTTCATACATAAATTTATGACAACAAGGTGCGATAGAAATAACTACAAAATATCAAATTTTCATTGTTAAATATGTAAATACGTAAGAATTGTGTGATTTTTATGTAAATTTCCCAACAATCTATAATAAAAATTGATTTAATTTATTTAAACTTTGGCTTAATTCCTATCATTAATTTTATTTCTTAATTTTCTCATTTAGAGACATATTATCTTGAAATAATTACCAAAAAAATTAAAAATATGAATAAGTTAAACTTTGGTCCACTTCATCAAATTGATAAACTATGATACATTGGCATAAAGCCCTACCAACACCTAGCCGTTCCTCTCAACAACTAATACCCTTAAATAAAACAATAACAGAAATAACAAGCCTTTATCCCACTACGTAGGGTCGGTTAAATGAATCATTTTTCTCCATTGCGTCATGCTGAGTATCGTACTAATTGTAATAGATTAGAATAATTTTTTATAAAATATGCCCAACTCTTTTTAGGTCACGATTTTTTGACAAATTTTACACTACTTGTCGACTATCAAACACAACCCTTCACTTTTCACATACTTGGGACTAGTAATGACAGTTTTTTCTTACACGAAAATTAGCACACAAAAAACACCCACTTCTTATGCATTTACTTTCTCACACCAAAACTCTTATTTTTACAAAATCAACACCCTACATGTAGATGGATGCTGTGCATGTAAATTTCTTTTTTTTTTTTAATACAAAATCAACACCCTACATGTAGATGGATGCTGTGTATGTAAATTGCTTTTTTTTAAAAAAAATTGTAAATTTGGTGATTAACTCTGAGATGCGTCATTTACATCCATACCACCCTATTTTTATTTATTTACATATCTAAAACATAAATTTTTCCTTTACTTATATAATTTATACTATCCAAATGTTTCATGTCACCAAATATATTTAATATAATTATTTTTCAATCTAATGCTTCTATTTTTCTCCCACACTCATGTTAAAATATTTATTTATGCCATAATAAAACTTTTGATTAAAGCTAGTCGATTAAAGCTAGTCATTAAAAATTGAGTATTAAACATACAATAGCAGTAGACTTAGAAGTTTAGTTGTAGAATTCATCACTTAAATTTTAAAGTAGATGGTGAGGCAATAAAGACGAAACTTGATCAAGATCTCATTG
>NW_018164576.1:450103-485945 GCF_001263595.1 Phalaenopsis equestris
AACGGATGTAATGACTTTCTCTAGTTTATTTGATCAAGCCTTACCCCTCAATTCTTGTATTCATTCTTTGGGATAAATACAGAATTTGAGATAAAGTGCTCTTCCATTTAAACTATGAAAATTATGGGGTCAGTTTGACTTCATCTTTTTCAAAACTAAATTTTTTTAACGTCCTTCCGAAGCGGGCAACGAGATTTCAATTCCGATGACCGACAGCTTCTTACGGGCAAACTCCACACCAAAAATCCGACAAGCATCGCCGGCGAGGAGGAGCTTCGACGTCAAACGCAAGGAGGAGGCTGGGTAGGCTTTGCGAGAACCAAAGAGGGGGTTCGTCTCAAGAAAGGAAGGAGAAGGCGCTTGTCGGCATTTGGAAGGGCCTCCGGCGAGTGGCCAACGAGGTTCGTTGGCCGTAGAAGAAGCTTGTGCGTGAAGAGCGAGAGAGCAGCGAGTTCTTTTCGAGAACTGAGGGCGAGTCGGGCTCGGAGACGCGAAGCAGGAGATGGCGTGAAGAAGGAAGAGCCCGGCTGGCCGACGAGGAAGGAGGGCGGTCGGCTAGCTCTGCGGCGAGGCTCCGGCCAGGGAGCTCAAGCTTCGAGCTCCTATTCGCAAGGCAGGTGGGCGATGCTAGTGGCGTGCGATAGCCGATGATCCGGGGCCAGAGATAGGAGCGTGACATAAGGATATTATAGGACTTTTTTATATTTTTTTATTCTTTTTTTGTTAACTTTGGGCTGAGGCTGAGGCGTTGATAAGGGAGAGAGGGAGAGGGAAATGCAAATTTTTTATTTTTCCTGTGTAGAAGCCCATGCAATAATATTTAAATGTGAGCTTCTGTGCGCCTGAGAATGATAGAGTGAGATGAGGAAAAATAGAGAGGGAGAGAATCACATGCTCCATTAAAAAAATATAATATATATGTTTTGTTTTCATTATACTTCTTCTTCTTATTATTTAAAGCTTCCACTCATTTTTCGCCGAACACCTCCTCACAGCAAAATGAATGTCCTTCCTAAGTAAAATCGACGTTCCAGAAACACAGGTGTGGTTTGTTTTGTCATCTGAGGTCATCTGGACAACTTTTTTGACGATTGGGTATAAAATGACAATTCATATATTTTTTACCCGCTCGCAAAGCCGTAGAGAAATTAACGTCGCTCTATACTGAAATTGACATTACGGGCGCACTCGCGTGGTCCATTTCGTTGTATGGGGTCTTTGAAATAAGCTTCCCTGACGATCCGGTCAATTCAAGCCAATTTCAGGCTCACCGCGATGAATAATATCCTTTGACCCAATTAGAGCATTTTGATGAACAAAATGTCGACCGAGCTTCGTTTAAGCGAAAACCAAAGTCTAGTAAAATGACCCCAGGTACGTGCCCCTCAGCACGTACAAAAAAGGTCTCGGGTGGGTGTATAAACTATCAGATGTTACAGACAGGTTGTAAACTACCCCGAGCCATACAGGTGGACAACCTACACCTATGATATGTAAAAATTGATGCCAACAAAGCTTGCAGAGGGCTCACCTAATGATGATAACTCAGCACATTGAAGGGATGTCTTGATGGTTGATTTCCCGAAAATGGAAGAGCTGTCATAATTAAAGAGGCTTTTAAAACATCCCTTGCGGTGAAAACACATTAATTCTATGGGTCCATTCATGATACTCGAGGAATTGAGCCCATCCAGGTATCCCAAACCTTGCCTAATAAACTCGGGGAACTTATAGCTACCTAATGCTAAATGCGAGCAACCAAAGATCACAAGAATATAAAAAAAACTTAGTCACCACTCAGTCCAGACACCCACAAACCCCACAGGTCGGGACACTCGGGGTGTTCTTTTCTACTTACTAGCAATAAGGTCCGTGAAAGAGATGCATGAATCTCTATAAAGTCCCAAGTGGACACCCCCTCAAGTACAAACAAGATTTGTGTCTGATGGGTGACAAAGAGATAAAGAGCTACACGAGCAATCAAAACCTAGACAAGTCCCCGAGAGATCCATAAAAACAACCGCATAACATTGTCATGAGTCTCATTGATTCTCAATAAATCGATCGAGTGTCGTGTGATTGGTCAAATAACTTTTACACATTTTGGGCGCAGGATGACGTGGAATTTGTACAGTAAATTATCTAAGGGAGGCTCTTTCCCCACTGTCTACAAGATCCATAAAGGGGGAGGGAAAGTCACCTCGGCTACCTAATCATCACTCTCTCAGGTAACAACAAGATCAATGTCAGGAGAAACGATTGATTGAGACTAATACCACTCAAAAGAGGACATGACGTAAACATGTGAAAATAAATAAGAGTTGACCAACCGAAGCACTGTGATTAAATCAATTTCTCAGAATCCATGGGTTGACCTGAGAGAAAGTTTCTCTAAAGGGCAATGTCTCGGGTAAAAAAGAAAATTACAAACACAAATGATGAAAATAATTACAAAAAGGCAAAAAATTTCTTTTCATTAATATGAAGAAAGTATTACAAGTCTTTTTATATAATGCTAACATGTTTTCAAGCTCTAGAGAGAGAAGATAGGTTCTCATTTTGATGTGTCTTATCGACCGGCCAACTCTTCCCCGCTTCCCAAACTGTCATTCTCCTTTGAACTTTCTGTCGACTCACCCCGGGTAAAAGCAGAAAATTTCTTTTGGTCAGAGTAATTAGGGTCGACTAAGCCGTGAGCAATGAATTGCTTAATGACATAATCTACACCAAGTATAAAGTACTTTACCTGACCATCCTCATATTGCTCCCTAGAGAGAGACGAAGTGGTCCTCTTCTTCAACTCAGCGTTCCCCTTATATAAGGTCGTTATAGCGCTGAAGAACTTTTGGTTGTTGTTGTCTCTGTTTCAGGTCGTTAAACTTAAGCTCCACAAGGTGTTGATTGTCGCTGTCTTTTTTTCATATCTGTCCACAACAAGACCTCCTTCTTTTGAGCCCCTTCCAGTGCCTACTCCAGGTCGATCATACTCAATACTATAAATGGGCGCTTTGCGCCTCCATCAGCTGTCACAAGTCCACGGTTTGAAGAAGTTCTTGACAATCGAAGCCTCTCATTGCATGGTGGAGCCCCTCATACCACAACAATTTTAGTAAAGATAGGGGGAGCACTCAGTTATCGTTCATCTATAGGTACTAATCTAAGGATCAATCAAACATACCTAACTACTTATTAGCCTCCTCCCATATCCTCTCAGCACTCATGCATACAAGCTCCTACTTGAAGGCCTCCTTTATCATTTTTGAGGGAGGGAAGTGGAGGAGGATGACTACTACCTTCCCTCTCCGACATACCTCTCCTCCCTCGAAAGAAGACAAGACCTTTCATTCAGAGGATGAAGTCGACTCCCCCGATGAAGCACTAGATAAGGCAGAAGCGGCTTCCCGACTCACTTTGTCCCTCTTGGAGAAGGGAACAAAGGAATAACCCCGACCTAATGGTTAGGTGGAGCGGCAACGGTAGATGACGTACCAAACGACATGATTACAACAAAAGAAAAGAGAGCTCTGATCGCTGCTCTATCTCAAGTCCCTTTAGAAACTCACTCTCAGTCGCCACCTTCCCCTGCATTAACAAAGCAAGAAGAACGTTTTTGAGGAATATCAGTGACCTTGCCAATCACCTGGTCTTAAAATAACAAAACTATGATCAGACAGAGAGGCAATGATCTTGAGAAAACATTATAAGGGCGTGAGTCCCTTGTCTCCTACAATATTACCTGTCTCTACGGACACTTCTGCCTCTAATGTTTAGCGACAAGCTTCTTCTTCGCCGCCCTTGCTCAGATTTCATCCTTAATGTCATAAAGGTGTCGTTGTTCTTCTGTCATCTCGCCTGTTTGTACATGGACAATTTTTAAGTCTATGATAGACTTCAGGATTGAGAGGCATCAATCAGTCAGCATCATCCAACAAAATTCTTTACTCTTCAGGAGAGGCTTTGACTTGTGCACTATTTGCTCTAACAACTTGATCTGAATATCCCATAGCACGAAACAAGATCCGACCAAAAATTTCTTCTTCTAGAACTTTATTTTGTTCTACTCTGAGCAAGTAAAGTTCTTTGCCCGCAAAAAAAAAAAACATGACAAATCCCTCCTCATCAACCTTGAAAAAAAAAACGCAAATAGGTTGATTGACCATGACAAGCATTCCTGAAGACAATTGAGAATGAATGTCATCGTGATAGCTATGAAGTTCGGTAGTAACTTTGTCGGAATGGCCATATGTGTTGAAGGCGCTCTGAAGCTCGCAACACAAAGGCAACCGGAGGCCATATTTGAACTGGTCCAGGTAGAAGACTAGATCTCCACCCATAACCTCCGTCGCCCTAGCAGACTGATACACCTAAAATATATTGTGTTTCATACACATTTTTATACATTTTTCTGAGATATTGCGGTTTAATGTAAGATATTTATGTGTTTTTTTTATGTACATCTAAAAAGGTAAAAATGATAAAATGAGTGAAAAATGATCAAATATAGAGCAAAAATGCAAAAATGGTGCAAAAGTATTTTGTCACATAAGCGCCAGATCCGGCGCTTAAGCCCCAGTGAAACAAAGAAGCCTGCGCCTAAGTGCCAGAGGCCCCGCACTTTAGCACTAGTGACAGTTACTTGACGGGTTAATTCATTTTGACAAATTTTCAATGGACATTTGAGGCACCTATTGGCTAAAGAGGGTGGTTAGAACCACTAGAAATGAAAATATGGTTAAAAGACTCGTGAAATGAGGCATCCCTTAGAGAATACATTGAATTTGGACACATTTTTGAAGAGATACCAATGCACCTCTTGGAAAATTATAAAATAAGGAAGTATAGATTTTAAGGAAGTATTGATTTTTAGAAGGGTTTCTGAAATAATTATTGAAGAAGCTTTTGAAGAGGCAATTTACACATCTTTGGGGAAAGTTTCAGACACAAAAAATCTACATTTATTTTTCCTTTTATTTCTAGTTTTATTTTGATAGTTAAGAGTGTTGTAAGAAGATAAGAAATTTGAAGGAACTTCAAGAGTTTGGTGGACGATTTTAGATAAGTTTTTATCTTTTTGTTACTACATTTGTTTTTAATTGAAACTTCTTGTTGGTTTGACAATGATTTTTGCTTTTAAACTAAAATGTGATTTTATTTTCTCCATGAATTCTAAGTAGTTTTATTTATATTTTTTCCTTAAAATGATAAGTAATTAAAGTATTGGATGTAAGTTGTGGAAAGTATTGATCTTTAATGTTGGAAGAAGTTGTGATGATTTGACTTTATGTACTTCATTTACTTCTTTATTTGGGCCATGAGGATGTTAAAATTTGTTGTGAGAGCATATAAGAACCAGGATGGTATTGTTTCAGTCAATAATTGGATATAATCACATGAGATTGTATGGATAAGAATGTAATTCATACGATTGACTGCAAATAAATAGGAAAGTAATATATGAAGGGTGTAGAGTTAGAAGATTTTAATGTGACAGGTTAAAACCCCTAACTTGATTTGTTGTTTTATGTTTTAATACGAGATGTTAGCCCCCAAGTTGAGGGAATCAAGGGAACTCTAGAGTGAGAACTGGTATATTCCCTACCTAGCCGATCTTAAGAACTATTCAAACTTTAAATTAGTCAATATTCTTTATAAAATCTCTAGTAAGAGTAGAGAATAATATTGCTCATATTTGACACAAAACAATTTTACATACTTCTACAATATAATTTCTATACTTGTTACTGATTCATGAAAAGGAAAAAAAATATTTCATATTTAGTGTTTCTTATGTTACAAAAACTAAAGTTATTTTTATAAGTTGTTATTATTTTGTCAAAATATCAAAAACACCCAGAAAAGAATTGAACTTTAATTACTGGATAATATCTTTAGTTCAAGTAATTGTCTTTTTAAAATATAAGTTTGTTACTTAATAGTGCATATTGTGATATTCATGACTTCATCAAAAAGTCCTAAATTACTTGATAACATACGTATACTTGTGTAGTATCACAATATATATATATATATATATATATATATTAAAAAGTAGAATTCTTATTTTCTCCAGAATCAAGTTTTTTTTTGTTGTTGCAAAGTAGGAAAGATAAGCAGAGAATATAATTGCATGCATTATTATGCTGTTGCATAAGAACAGTCGGGATCACGAACCTCGACAACTTATGAAGGGTGACGTTGCTATGCATAACATACTTCTTCTGCAACTCCTTCTCTGTCAATAACAACTAATCAGCGCTATTGACAAAGCTGAAGAGGGGGGGGGGGGGGGGGGGAGGGGAAGAAAAATCATTTTGTGGTCGAGAGGCAAAACAATAGAGGGAGGAAAATCAAAAGCTCGGATGCATGAATCAAAATGCATAAAGTAAGGAGTCATGGTTTCATGCAGTACGAATGCATAAAATGACGCATCACATAAGGATAAGTGTCACACCAATAATCTTTTTAAATTTATTTAAATGTGGTTTCATTTCCAAACAACATTATTATTGGTTAGAGATAAAGTGTTTTATGAACGGGTCTTCCAATGCCTCAGTCAGAACATACCCTCTCTAAGTTAACCTTCATATGACAATCGCCCCTCCTATCCCAAGCTGCTCCATTCGATCATCCTTGTGGTGAAATTTGCACAAGTCAGTTGACTAACAAGGTGCTCCCAACTATCACAATACTTTGTCCAATCCGTTCCGCAAAGTGGCAACCTCCACTTGCAGGGCTAACATGACCGAGCACATGGACATCAGAGAGACTAAGAGCCCCTGCGCAAAGCCTCTGACCGTTCCCTCTGAAGAACAACCTCTTGCCATCAAGGACTCAGTCCTCCCTTTTTGTTGCTCCATGGTTCCAAGGGAAAGTGACCGATGTTCCATTTTCTATCTTGTTCAGTGTCGATAGCAGGAAAAGAGTCGGGTGGCTGGTATCTTCTCGAAATAACTGCTGACAGGATTCCCGCGAGCTCGGCCTGCAGACTGGCTGCTGCAGCAAGAACAAATGTCGCATCGTCTTTCGACTGCCCGTCGTCTTGGTGATCCTTCGACTCAACCAATTCATCAACATATGAATAATGTAAAGAAACCATTCAAGACTGGTGGATGCCAAAGAAAGCTCTACACACATA
The DNA here is from genome assembly GCF_001263595.1 of Phalaenopsis equestris. Classification (NCBI taxonomy): domain Eukaryota; kingdom Viridiplantae; phylum Streptophyta; class Magnoliopsida; order Asparagales; family Orchidaceae; genus Phalaenopsis; species Phalaenopsis equestris. The sequence continues at coordinate 457,239 of NW_018164576.1, forward strand.
TATCTATTTATTGAGGAAAGGTCCAAACATTTTTCCCCTTCTCTTACTGCGAGGTACATTCACCTCTTTGCAACAATAGTCAAGAAGAGATACAAATCTCTGTTTCCTCCGGCCTCTTTCCACCCTCCTTACGCCTCCAGTGAGCAGAACCTCCTGGCCCTCAGAGCTCACTCTTGTGCCAAGCTCAGGAACCATGATTTCCCGATGAGAGACCTTCGACACCTGCCTCTCAGGATCCTCCAGATGGGTCGACTTGATCAACCAGTGTAGGTTCGATCCTTAGTCGTTTTTCTTTAATAAATCTGCTCCTCTTTACAGAAGTCAAGGGTCCGTAGCCCACCCTGACAAGGATCTTTGGGTCCACGAGGAGCTCTCTCTCTGATTGTATGACATGGTGCAATAGAACTCTATAGGGAAGAATACCAGCAACAGATGCAATGTCAAGCCTATGACCTTATTTATAGAGCACTCGCGACATATAATCCAAGTGATAGATACCTATCAAATCAAATTTATCAAAATTAGTACTAATGAATGCTAATAATTTCACTGTTCTCATCGTAGGTGTCACTTTCAATGAGCAGAGAAATTCGAGGAACTAATATGTATACACCAACGCTGTCAGCGTGATTCTCAAAGCAATCAAACAACATAGACGATATCGAGACTCCTACCGTCCTACAACTAACTGCGTGATCCAGAATCGATCGTCATATTATAACCAGAGATCCGAACGACATACCGCGCCTGCAGTCTCGACCAACCAAAGCACAATTGGGAACCATTCATTGCGGCTAATTGATCAACCCACTTTTATCAAGACGAACAAGATCGCTACTCGACTATGCGCCTCGATCGATACATAAGGAGGAATCGCCACTCAAATCAACTAACCAATTATTGTTATATTAGAATTCAAATCATAATACAAATATAATATGAAATTCATACGATTTATTAGAACATCAATGATATTAAGAGCGAATTTTTGTAATTGTACAAAACACTATTCTACAAGTAAGAGGAAAAAGTACGAATAAAGGAAGCTCTCGCGGTCCTCTCTACATTAAATGCTAGACTTATTTTACCTTCTTTCTCTTTTTTCCTTCGTCTGGTTATAACTTTCGGGTCGTGTTCACAAATGACAATTTATGATTCAACACTGCGATACGGTGTTCGGTGAAATGATCTTTTGTGAGCATTGGTTGACGCTCATCAGCTAAACATTATTTTTTTTTCTTTGTGAGAAGTAGTTTCCTCCCTCCACTCCACAACCTTAGGTTTAAAGGAGCTTCCTCAAACATAGCCTTAGCCTTAAAATAGAAATGAACTTTTATAAATATATTTTGTTAAGAAAATAAATTCATATCCGTACTAGTTGAATGTAAAATCGAATTTTATTGTTCACATAAATGGTCGGGGTCGATCAGGATTCGAATGGACCGGATGCACGGATTATAGAATGACGGCGAAGTGCCAGATTTCTTCCGTCCGAGCAGAGTAGGAAAATCCCTTTGCCTTGGCTTCGTTTTTCTCTAAGAAATTCTCAAACGAAAGCTAGGGTTCTTCTGCTTCTTCCTAACCTCCTAGCCCTAGCCTTATTACCCGATGTAACTGGCCAACGTTTTGAGGAATTCCGGCTTCGAAAGAAACCTTGCTTTCAATCGCTGCAGTTCAGCTATCCCTAGATCGGAGACGTAGATAAAAGATGTCGTCTTCTTCCGGACAGCCACAGTTCCGGTACACGCAGACCCCCTCCAAAGTTTTGCACCTCCGGAACCTTCCATGGGAATGTACGGAGGAGGAGCTCGTTGAACTCTGCAAGCCTTTCGGTAAGATCGTCAACACCAAGTGCAACGTTGGTGCCAACCGCAACCAGGCTTTTGTTGAGTATGTGAGTGGCTATTCTAGATTTTCCGTCTTCATTTCCGCGTTAGGTTATCGATCAACTTCTTACTTGATGGAGTTTGATAGGATTACCACCCTATTACTATTTACCGTCTGGCGTGTATCATATTTTACTTTGTTACTACCCGGCATCATTCCTGGCATCGTTCTATTTTATGCTGATATGATAAGTATTTTCAGAGTTTGCTTGCTTTTTAACTTGTTCCGATTGATTATATATTATATTGAATAATACACTTATTGTAATGTTTTGTAACCCTGGAATAGTGGGACTGTTGTTATGGGGTATTTAAGCAACGCATCCATGAATTTGAGATGGAATTAGCAACGCGCAGCGCTTGTGCGATTTGTTACGCTAAAAAAAAATTCATTTGATTTTCCTCAAGTTTTTATCCATGCAAGTAATCGTGATAGTCTTCTTTTCAGATATGAGCTGCAAACCATATTTAATTGTAGTAAGCCAAGTGAGCTTGTTAAAAGTGAAGGAATCTTCCATATTTTCTATGGGTTGCGTTGCTGTTGCATGCCCAATCACTGTTTTCTAAGGTCGGTGCTTACAAATTTTCCTTCAGGCATCTAACATTATTTTTTCCCAACAGCATGGATACTTGCTCAGTTTTAAGAACCAACTAAGTTAGATAGTTTTTTTAATCAATCTAAAGCCTTGTGGAAAAAATTTTATAACACCAAAATAAGCATGCCTCATCTTACTTTTCAACATTCTGCAGAAATTAGTCATAAACTATCATTTTCCTCAACATTATCGGCACCTATCTCCATGCATTGTAATTTGTGAAAATTTATACTGCAGTTGGTCCATTACAGCTGTTTAGATGCACAATTTTCATCTTAAATAATAGTTTCTAGCTGTTATGTCTAATTTTCAGCAGACACATAGGTTTTTGGATTATTAATTTTTGTTGCATCTTGGGCTTTATGATGCAGACAATCTTAGAAAGGGGTAGCTGTATGTGCTGCTCTGTTGGTTGCCTTAGATCTTAGAAATTGCATGAGTTTTGGACATGGGCTTGACTTCTCGCAAGATGTAGGGTTGATTTCTAGCTGTAGTCTCTCATGACTAGGGATCGGCCTTGGGTTGGGTCATATGCTGTTGTTTTTGTTATGGCCTTATAGGATGAAATGGGGTTTAGTCAGATCATTTGAGGCTTATATTTGATTTTAAATAAGAAGTCTTATATTTGCTGGAAGTGTTCTCAAAAGTTATATCTGAAAGAGCTACTAGTTAACCTTGCAAGCCCAATGTATATTTTGTATAAATGGGTACTCAACGGTTTCTTTGAATAAGTGAATTGTGAAAATAGGTTAAAGTGCATCCTTCTAATCTCAATATCTCGTTTCAATTGTAATTTGTTTCAACTTTATTGTTATAATTATATTTATTTTATACATATATTCCACATACTTCTAGTATAAATTTACACTATTCAACTTTGCATGTGTCGTGCCCAACAATAAATAGATGGTTGTATGTACATTTTTGGTATCCATTTTTTTAATCAAATGTTAAGGGAATTAGGACTTAACTTTTTAATCCCTTCATATCTTCATCATTGACCGTGTGCCAAATATTGTGATCGGCTTTATAAATTTTCATCCATTAATTCATGTTCAGTTCTACATGTTAACCTATGACATCAACTCTAACTTTTACCATTCATTTTGCATTGCTTCTAGCTATTTTTATCATGGTTTAGAAATTTATCTTTTCAAATGTTTCACATTAAATCAATTTACTAGCCTTATTTGTTCTTCCGTTACTCTTTGTATTTGCCAAATCTACTTTCAACGCCTTATCACAAAAGGAACATATTTAAACCTTTTTTGTATATGATTTCTACCATGTTACGCTCTTTAGTTTAACATCTCCATCTTAATATTGTCATTTTTTTTCCTTGATTGGTTTTTATTTTGAAGACTTCTATCTCAAAGTTCAAGTTTTTTTGTTTGTAGTTAGTAGAAATAGTTGCTGTTGTCGAGCATTTTCAAGAAGATCCATATTTTTATTTGAAAGTTATTATAAAACAATGAAGAATAGAACTTTCTTTAAAAGAAAAAGGATGAAAAGTTGTAAATTTGGTCAGGCTAAGAAGTTTAATTTGACTTGCATAGTTAATTGAGAAAATAAAGTTTGAAATAAGTGGAAGTTATAATTATTACTAAATACAAAGAATAGTTTAGAATATACATGACTTAGAATTATTATAAAAAATATTTATTATGTGATATGCTAGCTTTATTGGCTTGATAGTAAAGATAATCATTTTTAAACTATTTTTTTATAAGAGAATATGGTCCAGGAGTTACTGTTTGGAGATTGACTGCACAATGAATCACATAAGAAATGAATTCTATTCCTATTGATTGGTTAAGTAATTAATAATATTTTTTAAAAAATAGGGATGCATATGAGGATTTAGGTTCTAGAGTTAAGATTGAACGATTAAAACGAAAAATGAAGACTATCATGCAATAAGAGGATATTGTAGACTTAAAATTAAATTTATAAAAATACAATTAGGTTTAATATGTTATATTGATTTGAGTTTTGAGAATTAAAAAGTTATAGACAGTTGCTTTAAGTGTGGGTGAAGTGAGGATATTAGGATGCATGCTGACAAAATATGGAATGATGAATTAAAGAATGATTTCGTTGAGGAATGATTGGATTGACATCTAATGAAGATAACACAATAAAAAAACACATAGGTGGATTGGTCATGTCCAATCATAGAAAATGCATCCAATAGTTTCGACCTTAAATAAAATTAATCATAGAGAATTAAGAAGGAGAAGAGATAGATCTATGATAAGAGGGGTACAAGTTGTTTAAAATGATTTGCGAAAAATAGTTTAATACTTAAGATAACAAAAAGTAAGAATGATTGGGAAAGAGATATTTATATAACCAATCCCAAATAGTTACAACAATTCTAATGATGATGATGACTTTTATTGTGAATAAATGGAAAAAAATGTGATGCAAGGCAAGCATGATTGCTAGATTATGTCATATTAAATTCTAAGTTTGTTCCCTTTTAATTATACATTATTGTGTTTATTTTCTTTAAAAGTAAATGTATTAAGGAATATATTATGATTCTTGGCCTTTTTAAGGGGCTTCAATCTTCTATGAAAGGTATTTGATTGTTATTAATTAAGTTATTGAAGCTGCATATCCCGTCACTATATGTCTTGTCAATCTTTCGGAGTATCTCTTATTCTTATCTCCTTTTTTACTAAGTCATTAAAATGGAAAACCTTTTAGTGAACCTTGTTTCGTGTTTAAAGATAGCCTAAGATGGTAGAAATTGGGAATGGCATTTTCTAACTCCATTGTTGCAAGCTAAAAGAGGAATAACAAATATTTGCGATATTCACATCACAGAGGTGGTTTTAAAAATAGAATTTCGCAATAGTTTTTATTCTCTTTGTGAATGATTTGTTGGATTACTTAGAAATGTTAGGTACTCGTTCTTTTCTTTTGAAGCCAAAAATAAAATCTTTAACATTAGGCCTCAAATAATGTGATATGCATTGAAGTCATATAAATGTTTAAGAAGTTGGTTTGATTGGTTTTCTTCTACTTTTTTTGCTGGAGGAGTTTATATTTTCAAGTTGCATGCTACTGTTTATTTATTTGTTTTAGTTTTGGTTAAAATTTGAAGTATTATTTTTTTTAATTCTTGACTCAAGAAATTTGTTATATTTGTGTTAATTGTGATTAAGGTGCTAAATGGTTTTAACTTATGTTTACAATGAAATTGTTATTGAAAACCTTACTATTTTAATTTGGATCATCCATCTCTTGTTAGATTTCATGTTAGTTATTTGTTTGGTTTCTTAGTAGAATTATTCTCTTGCCATGGTGCAACCACATAGTTGAGGTATAGTTCCGCACCATGTGTGAGCAAAACTCTTAGTTGCCTTATCACTTATTCTTGCTTTATGAGAAGAGTAATTAATGCTCAAATTTAATTTTATATGTAGAGGTCAAATATGGTAAAAAAGTATAATATGAACCATTACTAACATCACCTTGATAAGCTTGACATACCAAAAGACAAGTATAAGATGAAATGAAACAATTATCCTCAGGGGCCACTGCCACTTTGCTCCCTGCTGTTTTGAGCTGAAAATTATACATATTTGTGATTTTTATTTCAGTGTATTCATGTATTGTAATTTCTGAAGTTAATATTAAGGAGATTATTGTGTGTTCCTATGTAGTAATTTCTTAACATGATAATATGTAGATTATTGTTATAAAAGTAATCTAACATCTGTTTAGAGTCAAATGGTTTTTCTAGTTGTTGCCATATGCTACATAGATGGCATGTATATGCACATAGAAAACAATGGATAGGGAAAACATGTTGTGAGTTGTATGTTATTCTTAAACTAGGATACGCATTGGGCAATCTGCCTGACCCCGTCAACATGACTTGAGGATGTCGGGCTTGATTGATATCCTTAACACGAGGTTAATGTTGATTTGACATGAACTTGCATTTTTTTGGGTTGAATTTGAGCAATAATACATGATTTGAGTTGACAGAATTAGCTGAGTGAGTCATGCTGCCTTTTCTAACTGAAAAAGCTATGGTTTTTACTTGTTTAATCAAGCTAGCTTAGCTGTGGGCTAGGTTGCGTGCTCATTAGACTGAATTTGACTTATCTCAAAGTTATGTTGACTCGTGCTCATTTCTTGTTCCTACCCAAGCTATAATTGACATGGATATACCTTTTACATTAATTTTTCAATGCACTTGATCTTCAACATAATCTATTTGCCTTAATATGTGCATGCGTGTGTGGCTGTTTTGTTATTGATATTGATTAAATATTTGGAGAAGACTTTTCAAATTATGCTAGCTTAATAATTTTGTGGTTATTGATTTAACTTCGTTTAATATTTGGAGGAATAACTTTGATCTTAATGCTGTGAAAAATATGTGAACATTTTCCTCTATTGTGCTATATGTAATATTTGACTTGAAAGGAATAATTAGATTTTTAACACAAAGGAAGAATTATTAGGTCATTAGGTGAACCTCTCTTTTTTGGTATATTTTTGGGTTCACTCTATCAACAAGAGAAAAAAGCTTTTGAAATTAATGACAATTGGGATATTCTTCATCTTCCAGATAGTCTTAGTATCATCTAAATATACTGTGGGATAGAAAAATACCACTTAGACTTGAAGAAAAATTTTATAAGATGGTGGTGACATCTGCTATGCTTTATGGCACAAAATGTTAGCCTACTAAAGAGAAGCATTGCTGAGATGAAATTGCTAAATGGATGAGTGTCTTTACATCTAGAGACAAAATGCGAAACACATGTATCTCTGAAAGGGTTGGTATAGCTCTAGTGGCAGACAAGATTAGATAGAGTCGTCTCAGATAGTTTGGTCATATTAAATGTCGACCATTTGATGATCCGGTTAGGAGTTTAAATGTTTTAGATTCTACTTATGTTAATGGTAGATATAAACTTAAAAAGATTTGGGCATGTTGTATAAAAAATGATATTAATTTTTTAGAATTAAATGAAAATATGACACTCAATAGGGCACAATTGAGAAAAAATTCATGTAGCGGACTCCACTTAGTGGGATATTAGCCTGTTGTTATTGTTGTTGTTGTACTGATATACTGTTTTTATAGTTTGTGTTGTTCCCTTTAGGGTTAGGTTAGTCCGAAATTTTGTGTAATTTATTAAACTTTCTTTGAAAGGAGAAATTTTTCTACCCAAAATTTCATAAAAAAAAGTATATATCGATAATAATTTTGTTATCTTTATATATATGCTAAACCTTTGCCTGTATATGTATATTTTTAATTTAATTTCTTTAACTTTTCTTTTAAAGAGAATGATTTCTTCCCAAATTTTCATTAAAAAATATGCATGGATGATTATTTTGTTTTCTTTCATGTTAGTAATGAGTGGATGGCTACTTTGGGCAAAGTGGGCTTCATTGGCATATCTAAAATGGAAAGCTTGTTAGATGCCTTTTGTAATAATTTGTGAGCACATCTTCTAAAGCTTGTTTATTTAGATATCTATGAATCATGGTTTAAATTTAAGCTAGACAAGGACAACTACCCTTCATCCACCGCATTTCTTGCTAGAACCAGGAAACTATTTTTTCATTTTCCAATTTAAAAAATTTTGCTTTGTTTATTTAGATTTTCTTGTTTTCTAAAAACATTTGCTTTTTATGATATTTTTAATTGAAAATTTAATTTCAAGTTTTTCTAAGAGGCATATTTGGTGCATGATACAACATAGCATGAAGATCACAATGGAGCCATATCACCTAGTGCATGGCACAACGCTCACATTTTAAACATGGTGCAAAATATTTAAAAATAATATTTAAAAATGTGGAAAAAAAATATGAAATTGTTAAATTAAAAGTACAACACAATGATAATGAAATAAAAAAAAAAGAAAGTTTTGGGTCAAAGGCTCAATTGTTTAAAAATCAAAATCATACAATTTTTTAATAGCATAATGTTTTCGTAGGATATTACACTAATCATCCAAAGAATTATCTTTCCCATCATTAGGCGAAAAAGCCTCATTTCTGTCATCAACATCATCATTATCTCTTAATTCATATTTTTGTTCCTTACCCTCATCATCTTCATGGTTAGTTGTAATAATGTTAAACCTAGGTGAAATTTCTTTTTTTTTCCTTTTGATTGCTCTCGAATAGTATAGCTTCTTTCATAAATACCAATAGCTTTTGCAATAGTCTTTCTTGTCAAATCTTTTTATCTAGTAACAAATTTATTTTCTTCATCTGAATGAGCAACTATTTTTCTTGTAACTCACTCATTAGCGTCGTCTAAGTCATTAAAAGATATTGGGTCAATAACATCACGATGGGTATATCTACGAATTAAAACTCTATTATATTTTACTCGAACTAAATATTTGAAGATCACAATGGAGCCATATCACACAGTGCATGGCGCAATGCTCACATTTTAAATATGATACAAAATATTAAAAAATTATTTATAAAAATGTCGAAAAGATATGAAATCGTTAAATTAAAAGTACAACACGATGATAATGAAAAAAAAAGAAAGCTTTGGTTCAAAGGCCCAACAATCAACAACACCTCAATGGTTTAAAAATCAAAATCATACAATTTTTTAAAAGCATAATGTTTTCATAGGATATTACACTAATAATCCAAAGAATTATCATTATCATCATTAGTCAAAAAAGCCTCTTCTTTGCCATCAACATCATCATTATCTCTTAAGTCATATTTTTGTTTATCGCCCTCATCATCTTCATGGTCAGTTGTAATAATGTTAAACCTAGGTGAAATTTTTTTTTTTTTCTTTTAGATTGCTCTCAAATATTATATGATCTTAATTTGATTGCCCTCATCATCTTCATGGTTAGTTGTAATAATGTTAAACCTAGGTGTATTAAAAATGATCTTAATTTACTAGAACTAAATGAAAATATGACACTAAATAGGACGCAATGGAGAAAAAGGATTCATGTAGCCGACCCCACGTAGTGGGATTAAGGTTTTGTTGTTGTTGTTGTTGTTGTTGCTTTTAGATTGCTCTCAAATATTATAGCTTATTTCATAAATACCAATAGCTTTTGCAATAGTCTTTCATTTCAAATCTTTTTATCTAGTAAAAAAAATTATTATCTTCATTTGAATGAGCAACTATTTCTCTTGTAACTCATTAGCATTGTCAAGGTTATTAAAAGATATTGGGTCAATAACATCACGATGGGTATAAAGCCCTATTATATTTTACATGAACTAAATATTTGAGATGGTGATGATCAATTCTACTTTTTTCTTTTGATATGAAGCTTTTCAAAATTAGTAACCTATAAAGTTTCATGATTAGAATCAATGCACAATTTCTATTTCATACTTGTTCAAATATATTCCAATTGTGCTTGCATCCTGATGAACTACAAGTTAGGCTAGCACTTTAATTACAAAAAAATTATGTGTGTAGCTCCTTGGTTATATGTTAGCCACTAATCAACTAGAAGTATTCATTAACTTTTAGTATTTTTTTTAAAATTTCAAAACTACTCATTTCAATTTTGTTGAAATCATAATACCTGGTGCTCAAGTGGGTATTAGCCTTGCAGTCGGAGGAATGCCAAATAATCATTCGCCCCTAATATATATAGTTAACTAATTACTAATCTTGTCTTCTTCATCAGCATCGTTAGCTTATCTTTCCATGTACACATATAATTCATCAATTATTTCTGGCTTTTTCATTATCATGGCGACTGAAAAAATGTTTAGGGTTTAAGAAATGCACAACTGCATATAAAGGTTAATGAAGTTGCACACCTATCTTTTATCAATAACTTAAAAAAAAATTTCGTACTTATCACTATTGGTAAAACAAGCAACAATGAATTCTTTGGCACTATCCATTAATTCATATATATATCAAGCAACAATGAATTCTCTGCTACCTGTACTCCACGCTTGTAGAAAAGGGGGAGTGCGCTCCTCTGTTCCATCGTCTGTTTCGTCGACAAGCTGTAGGGCCGATTGGGATCGTGATCCACCTGTTTCCCCCGGTTCGACGACCCGATCGAGCTACGCCCACTGCGTTGTCGCTGTTTGCATCTACGCGGGCTGAAGAATCGTCGTTATGGCGCTTTGTTCTTTTTTGGTTGATCCTGACAAAGCTTTTTGCGCCCACGTGGTGGGTAATCATCTTGCGGAATCTACTATTGTCTTCCCCTCAAGCTACAAGGAATGTCGTGATGGTACGAGCGAATTTTCTTAAGAAGATAAGCTTAAGAAGATAAGCAGGAAGAGTGGGAAAACAACACTATTTTTCTCTGCTTCAGAAATTTCAACATTAACTGAGAAATTCAAGTCCGCTCTTATTGAGAAATTTCAGTGGGGGCACCCACCTATGGAAGTTATCAGAAAGAGTGGTGACGATCGATCTCAAACTTGTAGGCAAGTGGAAAATGAGACTTTTGGATGAGAGACATGCGTTGATTCAGTTAACCCTAGCTGAAAACTATGCTCGGATTTTCTCTAAAACATATCTCAACATTGCAGGTAAATCAATGAAGTTACTCAAGTGGTCTTCTGATTTTGACCCAAATCACGAGTCTCCTACAGTTCCGGTATGGATTAGTTTACTTGATCTCAAGTTGTATTTCTTTAATCATCAGATTCTTTATTCTATTGAAGCTATCCTTGCAAATCCTATGAAGCTAGATATGCTCATCTTTAACCTAATAGGTCTTCTGTTGCCAGAATACTTGTGGAAAGAGATATTACCTTACTTGATATTACTGAAGTCTGACTGGGCACAACTCACAATGGATATTGGCAACCAATTGTTATGGAACATAAACATTTTTATTGTACCCACTGTAAGATGTTTGGGCATACACTTGATAAATGTCACAGACTTCATCCAAACTTGAAAGCTAAAGCTCAAACAAACAAAGAGGGGTCTAACCCCATTGCTATGGACACATCTGCTCAATTTGTGGAGGAAATTCCCACAAGATAGGATTTGCCTATGGATCCCCCATTGCCAACATCGCAGTTCCTGATGAAAAACACCATATTACAGATACAAATCCAAATGTGTTTATATCACTCACTGTTTTTGAAGAAAACCCACTTACATGCAAGGACACACGAGAATGCTCCCGCTCCTCTGATCCGATAAAAGAGCAGTTTGTACACTAAGTAGTTGCTTTTAATGTTCAACAACCTACACATGTTCGACACATTTTAGACCAATCTACTGACCAGACGAGCCAATCTTCAGATGAGGAATGACAAGTATATTCCAAGAGGAAGAAGAAGAATGGAGACAGACTCGAGCTCGGGAATTTATTGGATGATACATTGGTTAGTACTGACAATGACACTCATCTCACCAATTTATTAGCTGGCTCTTTACCTAGAACTAGAGACAGAGACAAGGAAAAATTGGTTCTCTTTTTAGTTACATGAAAATCCAGATTTTGACACTTTTTGATTTTATTTTCTTTAGGTCTCATGTATTTTTTCATATTTTCTCTTTTTGGAACCCTTTACATATGGTAGTATCGACTGGACAAGGTGCCATGTTTGGGTCCTCCCACACAATATATTTGTATCCTACTTTCTTTTTAATATATTAGCCGTTGGGCTTTCTTATAAAAAAAATACACACACACACGTATATATAACCATTTGACACCTTTTTTTATCTATTAACCAATCTTAGGACCTTCGGCAAAGGGCCACTAACTTTGAGCACATGTATCATAGTGTTCCCAAAAGATTGCTTCGAGATAGTTTGTTGTGGTTGTCTTCTCTTAGTCTCCCTTGAATATGGAACCAACACAAACTCCTCTCGTGTGAATATTTTCTTCAAATGTATTTGTTGTTCATGAAAGTATTGTAATATTAAAAAAGAAGTGACAAATCAAGTCTTAGCAAGCATGACAAGTGCTATTTGATTTGTAATCTTCTCATTAAGTTGAGCAATTGAGGTCTTGAATAAATGAAACTAGATACTGCTGTTGCCTTCTCAAAATATTGTTTTAATCTTTGAATTATGAAGATATCTTCCATTATTAAATCCATACTACGAGCAACAGAAGGAGCCAAATGTATGTATAAATATTTATCCATTAATAACTTTCATACAATAATATCACAAAACATTCAATAATCAATAATTGACATATGCCAAAAATGTTAAAATTAAAAAAAAAAATGTTTTAAAATTTAGTCATGAACTGGCATGAACATCCTCAGAAGTATTATCGGTGATCCCTTAAATAATACAATGTGGTCAAATCTTTTCGATAAATTTGCTTAACAATTCAAATATTCTAGCATCAACTGTCACTTTGAATGCGATTCCTCTGGGACAATTCAGCAAAAATTTCACCAATTTTTTTCTTTACAAGATGTCTAATCATTCATAAGGGAACAACTATATTTAAGAAGTTTTCTTTATGGCGTTGCAACAGTAGTTGTGTGACCTAGCTCTTTTCTGAAATATGGAACTGCACTTCATGATAATGATTGTTTCATCCCTGGATCAAATTGCCCAATTTGCTTGAAGGGAATGCCAATATATATCCAACGACAAATACTTGAACTGTTCCATCTCTCATTTTTTTCATAGCAGCATCCATCTCTTTTTGCATTTTATTTTTCGTTGCTTACCATCTCAACATAATTTGGGGTAACGAATGTATCCAATTGTTCTTTAACTTTTGAATCCTTAAATGTGGACATCGTAGAACTTTGGTTAGAGACGTTTGATTTTGATGCATGATATCTTTTTGATGTTCCATGCTATCCGACACATAAAATATCATCATTTATTATTACATCAAAGTCATCAAATTCATTAATATTATCATGTGATATTTCATGAATTTAATCTTTCTGATCCCTCCGAGACTTTCTTATTTAATCTTTAAAATGTTGAGGACTGTTGCTACAAGCTTTAACTTTTCTGAAGCTTTCACAAAGTGTTGTTTGTGACGAGTAAATCCTCTTTTTGTTATTTTATCACAAGAAATGCATGTCACACAATTGTTATCACCCTCATTTGTCAAGATTGCATATTTGCATTATGGATCTTTTCTGGTTGATTGAATTGACTGACGTTTTCTCAGGCACCTAACTGCAATACATGTATAGTTTACTCAAAAAAATAATGAGAAGTTATTATCCATATACTGAATCACTAGTTATCAATGCATTACTTTTCATGAATAGAATAAAATAATATATTTCATTAAGAAGTGCCAATGTCGTAAAGATGATAGGAGGAAATAAGCAATCATATCCCCTTAATGTCATCTTTGGATATTATGTTATCACCATGTAATCATACATTTGTTGTTTAGTTTTCATAAGAACCCTCAAAATAAAATAAACCGATTGTTCCTTTAACAAAATTCACATCATCTTTTTCACGTGAATTTAAATTCAATATTTGTTTGTAAAATTAATTAAGAAAGCCGACATGACCATTGCGTCTTAATGCAATGATCAATAATTATCTAACATTAAATGGAGATAAAAAATGTCAATGCTTAGTTGATCCAATAGAATAAATTGATGTGCTAAACTATTTATTCATATGCCAAACAACTTTCTATTATTTAACCAGATATTGCATCTATTATGCCAAATAGTTTTCAAGATTTAAAACTCCACGAATTTACAAAATTTATTGAATCCTATTTGAGTTAAACCCAATTGGTAGCAAAGCAACCCGTTACTTTCATTACTAAAAAGATAAGATGATTGATTAACAAGAATGATAGTATTTTCACCCGAGTTCACAGGAACAACCACTAAAATTACTGAAAAGATGAACATTGCTTGATCGAAAGGATAATTTAATCTTTGATTCAAGCTTTAAGGGTGGTTGATGTGGTTAATATCAGCTATGGGTTTCATTTATAATGAGATGGATGAGGCTAAGGAGTAGTGCAATTTAAAAGGATAAGTGTCCAATAGGAAGAAAAATTATGAATAGATTGATTTTGAGAACAAATTTTGCATCATCATCTTCAGCATCATCATCTTTTGCATGTCACCAAGAACATGTCAATCAATTTTGAGAACAAATTTGATTTATATCATTTTATGAATAGATTGATTCTTTACTATACCTGGGAAGGTGAATGCCAATATGTAACTTATAACATTTTAAAATAAAGAATGATTCGTTGAACTACAAAATTCTAAAGATGCTGTGTAAAACATCCTTGGAGTTTTTTTTTTTGCATTTATTGGTTAATATTTCAACTAATTTATATGCTATTTGATTTTTTTTATATATATTTGTTGAATGAAGTTATCAATTTGGCGATGCCACTTGTTGGCCATCTGATTGTAAGTAATACTTGAGTATATATAATCCATCTCATGCAAAAAAAGAAGATTAAAAATTTTTTGATTACTTTAAGGATGAACTTTTTAGCTTACATCATAAACAATACTAGAGTAATTGTACATTTTGGGGTGGCTGCAATTTTTTTTTGTAAATATTGTTTGTTGCGGGGAAAGTAATTGTTGTGAAGGTTGTCATGGGTATTATAAATACTTTTTTATTTGAAAATTCATACATCAACATTCTTTAACCACCACACTCTAGTAAACCTGGTTATAAAAGTAGTTTGTGTTATGAAATTTTTAGAAAGAGGAAACAGTAGTTGAACAGAGATGTGATAACAATTTGAAAATCAACGCAATGAGAAAGCTACCCCAAATAGATCTTAAATGGTAGATATTTGAAAAAAAAGTGGCTTTAGAGTATGACTGAGATATTTTAGTTTGTACTAACTAGTTATCCAATGATGAATGGTTTGTTGATGATGATAATAGTTTGACGGTTAGGTTTACGCTAGATATAAATGTTAATTTTTTCGATGGAGACAAGAAAAATCAATAGGTCTATCGCAAGTTTGCAAAAATTAGTACAAGCTCTCTATAAAAATTCATTTATTGAAGCTGTAACCATCAATATAGTTTTAAACTTCAATTGATAATCTTATTGATTTCTATTAATTAAGGAAGAAGGAGATGACTGAGATCAAAGATGAGGAAGAAGATTAGAAGTATTAATACAACTAAGAACGAGGCAGGAGTGCGATCGGTTTATTATGGTAATGAGTCTACCAAGGGATTGTTGAATAATGAGAGTGGTTGGGATTTGTGAATTTAAAAATTCTAAATTTAGTGGTTTAATATTCTTATGTTGATGTAGAATTGTGGGAAAAAGACTAGTGTTGAACTTATCTTAATTTTTATTTTCTTACTTTGATGTTTGTATGACATTTTTTATTTCATGATATTATGTAAGGACATTAATGTCTATTCCTGCTCCATATTTTGTTGTTGATATAAGACTTTTACTATGTGCAATTTATTTGTTCATGATTTACACCTAGAGGATTATACTTTTCCTTATGGACACACCACAACTCAATACATAATTGTGTGATGTTAGAGCTTGTTTTGAACCCGTAAGCTTAGTGCTTCTGATATCCCTCTCATATGTCCTTTGCTCAAGTGTTTTTTAGTTATGATTTGAATGAATATTTAATTATCAATCTCTCATGAGAATGAGGCATTAGATTGCCTCAAGTGCTTATTAGTTTCGGGATGGATTCAACCAACGAAACTTTAAGGGCCATGGCCTAGATAGTTGTGAATTTTAACTTGATCGGTTTAAACACATACCTTAATTTAAAGGCGTGCAAATTTTCTCAAAATCTAATGCAACTAATTGTCATTTTAATTTTTTTCATCCTATGCTATAGAAATAAATTTTCCATAGGAAATTCTTTCTTGATGTGTTAATGTTGTTGATGGCACCTGCAAAATTTTCAATATATTTTTTATTTTATCTTCTATTGCTAATTTATGTAGCTGGAGGCATTGAGTATTAACTGGATAAGTTCACAATACGTTTCATAAATATAAACAAATAGTCACGGAGAAGTAAAACATGACTTTTTAGTCATTTAGGACCTCAAATAGTTATGCGTTGTTAGGAGAACATTTTGATAGAGGCTTCAATTAGTTGGAGATTCTGAGCATGTCTCTATGTTCCCTTGAGGCTTTTCCCACCATTGAAAAGATAACGGAGGATATTTTAACCTTAGCATGTGTCGGGATTTAACTAATTTGAAATCTCCAAGAAAAGCTGGAGGAGGATTAAGTTTGTGAGAGTGTTCCATTACGTGATGACTTAAATGTCTTGGGTATATTAAGTCATTGTACCAATATTCCTTGCCTTTTGTTTGATATCGAGGATGAACCACTTGTTTGCTCACCATTACATCTCAACAAACTGAATTTTTATGAAGATGTTTTTTTTTGTTAACTCTACAAATGTGGATAGCTAGCTCTCTCAAAAGAAAAAAAATGAACTAAATCATAGCAATGAAGTTTGACATTTTGGTTTTATTTGGTATAGGTGTGTTGATATTGTTTTTTTGATCTGCTTTTTAGAAAAGTAATTAGAATAGTCTAATATTGAATAACATGTCTACATACGTTGTGTCTATATGCTTATGATGTCATAAACTGCATAAGCTCAATGGAAATTTTGTATTCATGTTTTCGGTAAAAATTATAATTGCTTTTTAAAATGTTAAGAAAATGACAGTCGTACCAAATGAAGCCTTGATTAATATCATGTGTTAACGTAAGGGCATTTGGAAGTAATGATCTAAAATATTAAATGTATTTGGATGACACAATGCTTGAACGCAATATGCATGACTAACCTCAAGTTATTAACTATGTGGAGACAATCTGCTTGATGGTGATGATATCATCTAGTTGGATAACGGTTGCATTAATTGTGCAATGCGCTTCTACTGCTCTACATCAAGAACTTTACAGATGAATTTCAAAATAACATTTCTTAATGACATTATGGTTGACAAAAAGTACGCATTTGATCTTTTCTTATTGATTGACTTGTTCTCAAGCTCAAGGTTTGAATTGTGATAATTGTTTAAATAATACAGTCATATATGTAATCAAATTATGACTTTGGTGGTTTTAACATATTGAAAATGAACCATTTTTTATTTTAAACACTCCAATGAATACTTGGTTGTTTTTTAATTTTATGTCGATGGAAAATATAATATCTGTTTGAAAAGACATAAGATGATTGTTAACGATGAGAAATAGCTGCCATCTATTGTTTATATGATTCACATAGTTGAAGTTGGTTCTGTATAAATTATTCTAAAGCCAATAAAGAGGCTGAAATGTCTTGTCTTCTGAAATTTGCATCAAGAGGATTTTTAAATTTTTTAAAATATACACTTCAAAGCATTTGCAAGTCTTTGAAAAATGGGCATATTGCATGTCTTGATGATTTCTCTTAATTAGAGGAAGATACTAATTAATCTCCAAGCGTCCTCATCAAAATGCAACTCAGTTAATGGTGTATGCTGTGATGTGTACTTGGCCCAATGCAACCATTGTTTTGGAGTTGCTAAGCTTCTATCAATGGATTCAATGCCTAGCTTATCAGTAGGCTGTTTAGAGTAACTTCTAACTTGCTCGTTTGCCATCGATGGAGATTTGTATTGGAGAATTGCATGTGTGTGCAGATCCACTTTTGACTTGCCCTTTTACTATAAGTAGTTAGTTGTTCTCAACTCTCAAAAGAAGGCAATCATGCATTTATATAATATGTAGATTAAGTATGTATTATGTGTTGCACATTGGTGGACATCTGGCTTTTGTGATTCTCCATGATCCTCATCATTTGGTCCATGATTGAGAGATAACACTAATATTAGTTTGATGGTGATTTATCATACAATTCTTGTCATTTTCTTTCTCATTAAATTACTTGCTCTGTTTTTTGGTATGATGAATGATTGAGAAAGTGGATTGCAATTTTATGCCAATTTATACCAGTAGGAGATTTAAGATTTTATGTTCGGGTTAGTCATAAACTTAGCTTCTTGTTAGACTTGGTCTTCAATGACTTTTCTTTATCAGTAGTGGCGGACATCCATTAGAGCTGAATGTGAATGACATAACATTTTGGTTTTACTTTAGCTCTCCATAACCATGTACCTTGGATTTTAGAGGATGGTTAAAGGCGAGTGATTCTAGTGGCTGCTTGTTATTAGGTGAGGTCATGATTTGCATGCCAGTGACCAATAAAACTTAAAAATGAAATCACTGCTAAGTATTTTATTATTTATAAAGTCATTGATGACTCAATTTAGCATGATAGAAATGAACGTTGATGTATTTATGGCAAATTTAAAATGTATTAATTAATGAATGATTATATTAGATGAGTGTTTAGAGGGGCATCGTTTGAACACAAGGCAATTGAAAATCAACATATAGTATAAACAGTTGAATATAGACTCATTAAATGGATCTATAAAGCAGTGTCGAAGAATTAGGAAAGAAAATAGGTAGACTTGAGGTAAAATGGATATAATGTTTAAAATGATTTGTAAAGTGTAGGTTTAATGCATAAGTCGGCACTCAAAAGGATGAATGGAAAATGATGATTCATAAGGTAACTCCAAATCACTGGGAGAGGCTAATGACGGTGTAGCTGATGAAGAAAATCCGATTAGTGATTTTTTGAAGGCTCTCGATTGTTAAATGTTTTGTGCATTTGTAAGATGTGAAATGCAAACTTACTAAATATAAATTTTGTGTGGATGCACAGAAGGGCCAACTTCTTTCACCCATTTCAAATTCTTCCTCCTTTTTCCTTAGACTTATTTATGATGCAGCTCTTTACATGGGACACGAATTTGGCGGATACCCACACTTTGTGTAACTGTTGCGGACTGCACTTCTAGACGGCAATGAGCAGCACCAACAGATGGTTATGCTTGCTTTTCTTAATTTTAACATCACTCGAAACTTTTCCCGTTCCTTTCCCTTAATTATTTTTTCCTTGAATTTTAATAGACTAATTTATCTTAAAAAAAATGCATCAATCTTTTGTGCTGAGGCTTCAGTCAAATTTCAAACTGATGTAGCCACTATTATCAGGCTGTTTGGTTGCAATAGATATATTGTATAAGTTATTTGTTTTGCTTGATATCAATGTCTCGGTTGTCTTTGCATGAGTTTTGTATGGATTACAGTATGCTCATATTTTTTAGGAATCAATACCATTGTTGTGCTATTCTTTAATCCAATTTCACGTGTTGCTGTTATTTTAATGCTTCAGTCTTGCCTCTGTCGTGCTTTGCCTTAATCTAGTTTCAGGTGCTGCTGTTATTTTAATTCCTCCTTGTTTTGACCGTTCTTAGTTTCTTTTTTTTAAAAAGGCTATTTAAGCTTTATTTTTATCGAACTCATGCTCACAGTCCAATTTATTTGGGCATGTAGTGAACTATTTTCTCATTGATTTAGTTTGTTGTTTGAGCTATAATAATAATCAGCCTTGTTCAAATTTTAACATCTTTAATATTCTCTATGATGTGCATACTGGATTTACTGTTGAAATTTGTTGCTGTTTTCACATTCAAACCATCTAATGGTTTCTTTTGACACAATTTATGTATTATAGGCGGACCTTAACCAGGCCATCTCAATGGTTTCATATTATGCTTCATCTTCTGAACCTGCACAGGTTCGTGGTAAAACTGTGTATATTCAGTATTCAAATAGACAGGAGATTGTAAACAATAAGAGTACCGGTGATGTTGCTGGGAATGTCTTGCTTGTAACTATTGAGGGCGTTGAAGCTGGTGATGTCAGCATAGATGTGATTCATCTGGTGAGTTATTTTTATGTGCTTGGTATTTGTAGTTCGTGTGACACTCTAAAGTGAAACGTGGTGCAATTAATCAGCGTTTTAGCTACTTGGAGACAATATAGGAAAATGCTGGTTGCCATGCCATATATGATCTATAGACCAATCACGCTCTTTTCTATCGGTGACATGCTACTGCACATCCATGAATTGGAAATTTATGTGTTCAGCTTTTATGTATGAAGTGATATGATGCTTGTATTATCATCTCTCTCTTTTGATTGTTCCACCATTGGGTATTTTATTTAACTTTGAAGTTATTGTTATTTCCAGTCTTAATGATTGTGCTGCTCTGACATGCTTTGTGATCATGTGGCAACACTCAATGTAAAATGTGATATTTTGTGTTGTTGGATTGTGCCTTTCAGTTTATATTATAGTTTCACTGATTTGTAGCAATTTCATTCTTTCCACATTTATAGAACACATTAAAAAACTTGGCCTGCTGTTTGGTTTCTTCTGGCTTTGATGGAAGATTGCTTGTATGCTTTTCTTCGTTTCATCTTGGCCTGGCGGGAGATTTTAAACTTTCTTTGTTAGATGCAGTGAATATTTATGGCCCATGCTTCCTATTCATCGTTTTTAAGTATGTGATGTACATTGTTGATGCCATTGGAGTTTGATGAATATCATGCTCTTTCCTACAGGTTTCACACTGCACTTCCAAAGTCAGAATTACATGATTCTAAGTGCAGCTGATATCTTTGTTATTTCTTTTTTATTGCTGTGTGTCATCCTTACTCTTGTTTCAAATGTAATTTAGGTCTTCTCTGCTTTTGGATTTGTTCACAAGATTGCTACCTTTGAGAAGGCAGCGGGTTTTCAGGTCAGTCATGAATGGTTGTTTCGGAAGGCAGTAGAAGCCTGTCATTTACTCTTGTGACTTACAACTTTGCTTTTTGTAATTTCAGGCTTTAATCCAGTTCACTGATGCAGAGACAGCTTCAGCAGCCAGAAATGCATTAGATGGGAGGAGTATTCCAAGGTTCCTTTTGTCTTCCGGCAGTTATTGAATCCGCAAGTTTAATTTTGTAGAAACCTTCTGATTCAAATTCTTGATTATTAGATATTTACTCCCTGAGCATGTTGCCTCATGCCACTTGCGAATTTCATATTCCGCTCACACAGATTTGAATATCAAATTTCAATCACATCGCAGCAGGTATGATTTCAATAGTAAACAGTGTGAAACCTGTAACTGTTGCTGTCCCTTGCCATAGTTTAAAATATTTGTTTCTTCTCTTTCTTTTTAATCAATGGACCATCTTGTATTCTACTTATGTTGTTATTGAAGCTGCTGCAGTATCAGCTGTCTATTTTCGTTGTCTTCTGTGATTATTTGACTTCTGTGTCATGGTTATGGTTAAATCTTATCTAGATAATCTGAGACCAAACAATTTTTTAATATATACAGAGTCCATATGGTTTCTTTTCGTTTTAATCTTGTAGCTTTTTCTCAGACTACTGGATTTGGTAGTTTATTTATTTACTTGAATAGTCACCGTTGTGCTATATGCTATTGGAAGAAAAAGGATGTATCTCAAGTTCCTTGTGGATTTTGGGGTTCGGATTTGGGGAGTAATGATGCATCGGAATTTATGTTTAGGTTACGTAAGAATTTATTTCAATTATTTCATTTAATACTAAAATTTTGGATTTATTTTAATTGAAAATATCAATAATGACATCCTTTTATGTTTGCATTCAATAATAAAGATTTGATTAGAAAAAGTTGATCTTAAGCTTGATATTATATTTGTAATTCTATTTTTAACATTGATCTTTATCTTTGGAAGCAATTGATCAATGCTATAAAATCAAATCTGCCTTTCTTATCCTCACTTGTCTCTCTTCTTTTTACGTAGATGAATTCAAGCCCATATCTTTATCGTTTTTTATATGAGCCAAAGCTTCTTGCTTATCAGTTGTTCTTGACACGATTGCTTCAACTGCCTGCTTGCTTATGTTTGACACTTGTTTGACTGTTGCTCATTCGTTGTTCCTTCCATACATCATCTCAACAGACCATACTTTTTTCACATAATCATGAAAATTTACATGCACTTCTTTGCTTCTCTCACTGCTTTTGCTTGTTGTCATTTGTTATTCCTTTTACGTTCTCCCATTTGGGCTTGTTCATCGACCTATATATCCCTCCTATGTGCTTGCTCCTTTGAGTTCATTTGTGTTACTTGCCACTTGACACACATTGGTCACAACGTTCACATATTTCCTCCTCTCATGCACTTACCTCTGAGATGCATGCTTGCATTCTACAATGCATTTACTCTTTGTGTGTTGCCGTGTGTCAACCGTGTGTCAACTGGCACACGATGATGCTTCCATCTTTTGCTTCATTGTTTTCACTCCCGCTTACATGCTTACTTACCATGTAAAATCAATCTATTAATTTTTTTTCCTTTTTTGGTTTTAAAGGTATCTAAATTTTGGCCTTTAGCAGTGAAATTTATTTGTTTGGTATCATGGCAATTTTGAAGCCAATGAAATTGACTTGTTTAAGATGAATTAATTGTATATGGTACAAAGTTCAAATTTGCGCAATTGGGTATTAACACGTTTTTCATTCGATGCGAGACATAAGGCTCAAGGCGCTTTTAATGCATAAGCCTCAAATTTAAAAAGAGGCATCTACATACAGACCACCCGAAACTTGCTATTTACAAATCAAACTCCCCTTTTCATTCATTCTTCAAATTCTCGTTCAAATATCAAAATTCATGGTAAAACGCCAACCCATATTATTGATTTTTATCAAATTCTCAGTAGTTTAATCGTGACACGCATAAATACATTGGTTCAATAGTTCAAACAAATTATATGAGTGATTAATTTGAAAATACCAATGTTTTGGGTGGTCTCTATGTAAGTATCCCATTTAAAATTAATATTAAACTATAAGCTGTGCAGTAAAAAATGATATATTAATATTCTAATTTACTAACATGTTAAAAACTAATATAAAAACATTCTAAGTAAGTAAAAAGTAATTAATTGAGTAAAATTAGAAGCAACACATCAATGTCGTAACATCAAATTATGAAATAACATGGGTTATACAAACATTAAAATATTAAAGTAAAATACTAAAGCATCAAAATATAATAATAATAATAAGTTCAACTCTAAATTTTCTCTCTCACTCATACTATCCCTCACTTAAACAAAGAATATAACAATTTATCAACATTTATTTTGTTATTTTAAATACTCTATTACTCTCACCTTCTAATTGATTTTCATTAGAATCGTTGACATAATAATTTTTTTATTTTGTGCCTTACCCTTCATCGTATATGTATTCTCTCATTTTTATTATCATTAATCCCATTTATTTTATTTTTTTTATTGAATAATCATTGTTGAAAATCCAATTTGATTTACAGAATTAATTTTTTTCTTTTTATAGATTATTGTGCAGTACAAATCTTGCATAATTAGCTGTGTAATGTAATAGGAAATAACTCTAACCAATTAGTTAATTTTCTTATTTAGGAGGTGGTATTCCTATAAGTAGATATACCATGTCAAGAATCAATATAGAAGAAAGTATTTAGAAGAAAGTATTTTCCTCTCTTTGTTTCTGTTTTTTATGGTATCAGAGCGGGAATAAAATTCCTGGAAAATCCTAGCTTTTTTCTTGTTCAGTCTTGAGAAAATACAAACCCTAGGTGCTCTGTCTTTTACGTTTCTTCTCTTCTATCATGGCTGAAAATACAAATGATTTCGCTATCTCTACTCAGTCTTCCACCCTTTCATTTGCTTTCGCACCACTTTCCTCTAGAACCACCGAAAATCATTCAGTTCAGATCACCACATTCCGTCTCAATGGTGACAATTTTTTACGTTGGTCACAATCGGTGAGGATGTACATTAGAGGAAGGGAGAAGATAAGCTACCTAATAGGGGAAGTCCGTGAGCCGGCCACTATAGATCCATCTCACACAACCTGGGATGCAGAGAATTCCATGATAATGACATGGTTGGTGAAGTTTATGGAAGAGGAGATAGGCGCAAACTACATGTGTTACTTTACTGCCAAAGAACTCTGGGAGAATGCGACTCAAATGTATTTGGATATGGGTAACCAATCTCAGGTGTATGAAATTTCCTTGAAACTTGGTGATAATCGTCAAGATAATGATTCTGTCACAAAATATTTTAGTTCTCTAAAGAGAATATGGTAAGACTTAGACTTTTCTAATGATCAAGAGTGAAAGTGTCCTGATGATGCTAGTGGGTATAAAACCATTGTTGATGCAAATAGAAATTTTAAATTTTTTGCTGGTTTTAATGAGGATTTTGATGAGGGTAGGGCTTGCATTATTGGGAGAAGTTCCTTGACTTCAATCCATGAGACTTTCTCAGAAATCCCCCGCGAAGAGCAACAAGAAATCCACTCCTGCCAGCATACCTGAGACCTCGACATTCAATTCTGAGGTTCATATTAGCAAGCAAAATGTTCCACATTCACAGAAAAATGAGGAGAAACCCCGGGTGTGGTGTGATCATTGCAATAGGCCACAACACACTAGAGAAAACTGCTGGTATCTCCATGGTAAGTTTACAGATTGGAAGCAAGGAACAAGCGCCAGTCACCTACTGCAAATGCTGCTGCTGAACAAATCAACCCATTTAGCAAGGAGCAAATCAATCAACTCTTGAATCTGTTAAACCCTAATTCGGTTAGTGGTACTCCAAATTGTTCTATGGTACATGTAGGTAGAAAATTAAACAATTGGATTATTGATTCTGGAGCTTCTGATCATATGACAAATTTACACCATTTATTTTATTGATATAACCCATGCTCTGGCCGTGAAAATGTTCGTATTGCTGATAATAGTTTCTTCTTTATTGTTGGAAAAGGAAACATTAACCTATCCAAGAGTATGGGTCTTAAATTTGTACTACATGTCTATCCGTCAGCAAACATTCAAAAGATTCTAACTGCCGTGTAATTTTTTGTGAATCTTCTTATGTTTTTTAGGATCAAAAGTCGGGGATGATGATTGGGAGAGCTAAAGAGATAGGAGGACTTAACTAGTTTGCG
The DNA here is from genome assembly GCF_001263595.1 of Phalaenopsis equestris. Classification (NCBI taxonomy): domain Eukaryota; kingdom Viridiplantae; phylum Streptophyta; class Magnoliopsida; order Asparagales; family Orchidaceae; genus Phalaenopsis; species Phalaenopsis equestris. Next base: position 482,580 of record NW_018164576.1, read on the forward strand.
GACACTATTCTTAGTAATAAAAAGGTTCAAGCTTAGAGCAGCATGGGTTCTAACCCTGCATTAGAAAAAATTAATGGAAGGACATCTTAGACTAGGCCATCTAAGTTTTTCTTATTTAAGACATATATTTTCTTATTTGTTTAAGGTGGTTAATTGTGCTTTATATGTGAAACGTGTTATTTGGTAAAAAGTCATCTCATAAATTTTGCTCCAAAACCATACTATCCTTCAAAAACTTTTTTCATGATCCATAGTGATGTTTGAAGACCTTCAAAAATCAAAACGTTATCTTGAAAAAGGGGTTTGTGACTTTTATTGATGATCACCTCCAGAATATGTTCGGTTTATCTTATAAGCAATAAATCAGAAGTTGAAAAACTTTTTAAAGATTTTTAAAATATGATTGAAACTCAATTTGAAACAAAAATATGAATCTATAGATCAGACAATTGAACTAAATGCTTTAATGAGCGTTTAGGCGATTTTTTTAATAAACAAAAGCATAATTCATGAATCTACATGTCGTGACACTCCAAAACAAAATGAAATTACTGAAAGAAAAAATAGACATTTACTTGAGGTTGTTCGGACTATTATGTTTTCAATGAACTTTCCTAAAAATTTATAGGGGGACAGTTTTAACAGCATCATGTTTAATAAATCGAATGCCAACTCGAGTTTTACGTATACAACTCCTCTAAACAAGTTGAAAAATAATTTTTCAATTCTACGAATGTCTTCAAATATTTTTTAAAAAATCTTTGGATGCACATGTTTGGTTCATATTCGGAATAAATTTTGATCAAAATTGGATCCCAAATCTGAAAAATGCATTTTTCTTGGATATGCGTCAGACAAAAATGGTTACAAATGTTTTAATCCTATCACAAAAAAAATAATACATTAGTATCACAAAAATCAACTTCATGGGGAGTATAATACAGATGGAAAAGATGATTTTTGACTAGTTTCTGATTTATTACCAAAAGTTGTTCTGACACCAAGTGCACCTGAAGTTCTTGATAAAAAAGTACCTGAAATAGTTGTTGAAAGAAATAAAACCCAGGAGAATCCTAGTCAATAGACACTAGAAATTTTCTTGTCTAATACAGGGGGAGAAATACTGCAGAATACGATAGCATAACCTCTGTTTTATTCCAGGAATAAGCTTCATAAAAGGAAAAATGTTCAAATTGAATTTTAAATTCCCTCCCAATCTGAAGAACCGAATGATGATCCTCAAGAAACATAAGTAATTTCCAATCTTGACCTTATTTTCTCATCAACAGAAGCTCAAGATTTAGAGGTTATGGATCTGGATCTTTCTATTGCCATTAAAAATGGAACACGGTCTTGTACTACCAAACATCCTATTACAAATATCTATCCTATAAAAAATCTCACACAAACTTCAAGTTTTTTAATAAAAAATTTCTAATATGTCTGAACCCAGAATAATGCAGGAAGCACTTAGTAATCCGAATTGGAGAATAGTAGTGAAGGAAGAGATGAATGCTTTTTTGAAAAATGAAACCTGAGAAGTTATCACTTTACCAAAAAACAAGTCTACTGTTGGGTGTAAATGAGTCTTCACTGTTAAAGTTAAAGCTGATAGGAGTGTCGAAAGATATAAAGCGTGACTAGTAGCGAAAGGATTCACTCAGACTCACAGAATTGACTATTATGAGACATTTGCTCTGATAGCCAAGATTAATTCTATTCGTGTTCTACTGTCCATAGCAGCAAACCGTGATTGGTCCTTACATCAGCTCGAAGTTAAAAGCTCTTTTCTAAACGGTGAATTAGAAGAGCAGGTATGCATGGATCTTCTATCAGGATTTGAGAAGTTTGGAGAAGACAAGGTGTGTAGATTAAAGAAATCCTTTTATAGGCTTAAGCAATCTCTTCGCGCCTGGTTTGAGAAAATATGGATATACTCAGAGTCAAGCTGATCATACTATGCTCTACAAACATTCATAAACTGGTAAACTCACTATACCTATTGTCTATGTCGATGATATCATCCTTACAGGAGATGGTGCTAGGGAAATTGAGACATTGAAAGAAAGATTGACCATAGAATTCAAGATTAAAAATCTGGGGGCTGTAAAGTGCTTTTGTCAGCATTGAGTTTGCTAGATCAAAGAAGGGGATTTTTATTAATCAGTGGAAGTATGTACTCGACTTGCTCAGTGAAACTGGAATGCTTGGGTGCAAAGCAGCGGAAACCCTGATTAAACCAAATAAAATGTTACAAGTGACAAATGAAATAGATGATGTTAATAAAGGACAATATCAGAAACTGGTGGGAAGACTAATCTACCTTTCACACACTCGTCCTGATATAGTTTTTGCTGTTAGTATGATAAGTCAGTTTACGCACTCTCCAATTGCGCATCACTTGGAGGTTGTGTATCAGATCCTTAGGTATCTGAAAGGACGCCTGAAAGAGGATTACTGTTCAAGAAAAATGAGCACTTACAAATAGAAGCATTTACTGATGCAAATTGGGTTGGGAGTGTTACAAATAGAAGTTCAATCTCAGGGTATTGTACTTTTCTAAGAGGAAACTTAGTAACTTGGAGGAGTAAGAAGCAAAGTGTCGTGGCAAGAAGCAGTGCTGAAGCTAAATTCAGATCTGTGACTCCTGGAATATGTGAAGTTCTATGGATTAGAGGAATTCTTAAGGATTTAAAAATTCATAGTCCACCTCTAATGAATGTGTACCGTGATAATAAGTCAGCATTCGCCATCGTTCACAATCCTGCTCTTCATGATCCAACAAAGCACATAGAGATAGACAAACACTTCGTCAAGAAAAAAATTGACAGAGGAAATATCTACATGGTGTACGTTCCTTCCAACAACCAAATAACGAATATTATAACGAAAAGTTTTCACAAAAGACAGTTAGGCAGTTTAGCGTGCAAGCTGACTCTGAAAGATATTTTCATGCCAACTTGAGGGGGAGTGTTGAGGCATCAATAATAAAACATTTCATTTTTACCGTCACATTAGTAAAAAAGAAGTTGAGGAGGCTTTAAAGAAAACCAATGGTGGAAAGTCTGTAGGACCTGATGACATCCTAATTGAAGTGTGGAAATATTTGGAAGATTTGGGAGTTTCTTGGCTTACTAAACTCTTTAATATTATTTTAAAAACTTAAAAGATGCCTAAGGAGTGGATGAAGAGTATTTTGGTTCTCATTTTTAAGAATAAAGGGGATGCACAAGAGTGTGCAAATTATAGAGGAATTAAGTTGATCTGTCATACTTTAAAATTATGGGAGAGGGTAATTGAACATAGGTTAAGACGCATCACAAAAATTTCTCAAAATCAATTTGGATTTATGCCGGGCAGGTCTAC
>NW_018164576.1:486516-560771 GCF_001263595.1 Phalaenopsis equestris
GTAGAATTCAAGTTGGTTGGTTGAAGTGGAGGAATGCTTCGGGCCTTTTGTGTGATAGAAAAGTACCGCTAAGACTGAAAGGAAAATTTTATAAGATGGTGGTGAGACCTGCAATGCTGTATGGCGCTGAATGTTGGCCTTTAAAAGAGAAGCATAACAATAAGTTAAGTGTTGCCGAGATGAGAATGATTAGGTGGATGAGTGGCTTTACACTTAGAGACAAAATGCGAAATGAATATATTCGTGATAGGGTTGGTGTAGCTCCTGTGACAAACAAAATTGGAGAAAGTTGTCTTAGATGGTTTGGTCACATTAAACGTCGACCATCTGATGATCCAATTAGGAAAGTAGATGTTTTAGATTCGACTTGTGTTAAGAAAGGTCGGGGTAGACCTAGGAAGACTTTGGCTTATTGTATTAAAAATGACCTTAACTTACTAGAACTAAATGAAAATATGACACTAAATAGGACACAATGAAGAAAAATGATTCATGTAGCCGACCCCGCGTAGTGGGATTAAGGCTTTGTTGTTGTTGTTGTATAAATTATTGTGTAGTTGTTCAAATCTTGCATAATTAGCTGTGTAATGTAATAAGAAATAGTTGTAACCAATTAGTTAATTTTCCTTATTTAACAGGTGGTATTCCTATAAGTAGATATACAGTGTAAAGAATCAATATAGAAGAAAGTATTTTCGTCTTTTTGTTTCTATTTTTTAATCATCAATAAAAATGTTAATTAAAATAATAACTTTGTTGATTATTAAAATTTTAAGTACATAAATTTTTATGGATGCTTTTCATTTTCCTTTTTTTTCTTGGTATTTAGAATTCACGTTGGATGATTGAAGTGGAGGAGTGCATTGGGCCTATTGTGATAAAAAAATTTCACTTAGACTTAAAGGGAAAATTTATAAAATGGTGGTGAGATTTGCAATGCTTTATGGCGCAGAATGCCGACCTATAAAAGTGAAGCATAAATTTCAAATGTTTACGCGGACGAGTGGCTTGACATTTAGAGACAATGTGAACGAATGTATCCGTGAAATGGTTGGTGTAACTCCAATGACTGACAAGATTCAAAAAAGTCATCCTTGATGGTTTGGTCACGTTAAACATCGATTATCTGATGATCCAGTTAGTAGACTAGATGTTTTAGATTCGACTTATTTTAAAAAAGGTGAGGTAAACCTAAAAAGTCTAGGGCATGTTGTATAAAAAATGATCTTAATTTTTTTGAATTAAATGAAAAATATGACACTCCATAGGACGCAGTGGAGAAAAATGATTCATGTAACTGGGCCCTCTTGAAGGGATAAAAGCTTGTTGTTGTCGTATTTAGCGTGTGAGGTGTGAATGCTAATAGCTGAAATATATTAATTTTACTTTTAATTTTGTTTTAAAAAATTGTGGATAGCCTTAAAAATTTTGAAGCTTTTTTTGAGGGAAAGATCAACTCGAGGAAAGCGTACTCATTTTTGGACAATGAGGCATAAACCTTATTGTGGTTTCTTTGTAAAAGCATTGAGGCGAGCATCAAGATGGCCCTTTTATTGTACAATGTTAAATAGGGTTATGGTACATGCATAACAAACACAATGATTTGATTGTGGAGTTGCAGTAATTTTAAAATTGAATCATTTCTTGAAGTTCATGAAAATCCATATAGGGGCAATTGTTTTGGACATGATTGAGATCCAAGAATGATTGGGCAAAATATTGCTTGTAGATTCTAGATTTTGCAGTTAAGGAATCATTCAATTATCTATATATGTTTTAAAGATGCTAACATAAATAATTATACCATTGACATGTATTTATTTAAGAGAAGAGTTTATCAGGCTTAGGGGATTAATTCAATGCAATAAATTAGGTTTGAATATTTTACAATTCATTTTGTTGCTTCTTTTATGCTCTTTGGACTTATTTTGATTAAAAATATCATTAATTGCTCTTTTTGATACTTTTAAATTTGAGTTTTGATATTGTTAGATTTGATGTTAAATAGTTGATCTGATTTTTTGTAACTCTTATTTTTATAAATAGTGATTCATGGCTTATTAAATTGATTGATGAATTGAAAATAGAACTTCCTCTCTTTTCTCTTCTCTCTTGGTAGATTTCAATGTCTTATTTCTTGTTGCCTATCTTTGCATGCATGCATTTCAAAAATAATAAACATTTGGTATCTAATCTTGAGACAATGAGGTTAAGCCTCTCAATTCACCCAATAAGTTGTTGGAGTTCCTTGGGCTATTTTTTGTCGCCAACATGTTAATGAGTTGTTGGAACTTGTTAGCTATTTCTGGCTGCAACATGTTAATGAAGTCTTTACTTTACCTTTATTTTATTTGGACGATGCCTTGTAGCTTAAAAATCGAAGGTTAAGGATCGTGCGTACCTTCAATGGGTAGAAAGTTCTTCATTGAAGTTTTTGATGTGTTACTATGGGGATTTGATTTTTACAAGTAGATCGCCAATGTAAATGTCAATGTCCTATCCCTTTGGCTCTTTAAAGTGATATCTGTCAGATGCTAATAAGTCATCTTAGCATTCTTAGTCTAAATGATATGATTTTGGAGAAGTATAAACCGCCATCTGTTACGAAATTGTTTTTGTTATAGACAAAAAGATGCATCTAAATATTGTAAATAACCTTCAGAAGGTGTCGAGGTTAATGAGTTATCAATAACTTCATGGTCAATCGATGCTTATCCTAAATAATGGATAATTTTTTTTTAATAAATCTTAATTCGAGTTAGTGAAGTCAACACACAACTTTTACTTTTCTTTCAACATTTGTGACTTAGCCACATTCTTGGACGAAGCAGGCCTGTAAGTTATTTTGGATAACATGAACAAGCCCGTCATGGCTATTGTCACTTGTTGCTTGCGTTGCTTAATAAATTGCTTAGACTAGTTGATGTTGGCATTGATATCAACCACAAACATGGTTATTGACCACGCGGATATGTTCTATTTGATTGCAGTAAGTCAAAAGAGATCCTCCTTGTGCTATTAATCTTTGAGTTTTTAAACCATGTCATTTGTTTTACTGCAAGCACCTTACTCAATTGGAGGTCTTCATTTTATACAGATCTGATAACCATAAGGAATCTGTCTTATTTTACTGGCGTTAGGCTGAGAATTTGATGGCTATTTAGTTTTTTTTTTTTGTGACAATTGCTTTAAATACAATTAAATGTGGTCGCTCAATGATACCATTGTAGGATTTCAACGCATAGACGATTATGAAATCTATCGTAATGGCGAATATAAAGTCACATTTTCCCCAAGTGAATGGCATCGTGATGATTCCTTTTGGTTCTGGAGTGCTTATCCGAAAAGTTGAAGTCCTCCCTCATTTAGCAACAACTTGCTAGTTCAATACACATTTGTTCGAAAATACATTTTTAAATATATTTATTGAACTCTTGTCAACCTATGAAAACTATCTTGAATATAACAATCATTGTAGGAACAATTAAGCAATCGTTGAAGGGTTTCTTGGTAGCTGCTTGCTCAATATCAAAGAAGGTGATTGACAGTTTTGTAGCTGTTGCAGGATTTGCAGGTCTTGCTTAACCAACTTGTTTATCTAGTCACACTATTTGTTATGTCAGTCACAAGGATGTACACAATGCACCTCAAGCAATTTTTGATTGAAAATTTTACGAGATGAGATTGGTTGTATTTTTCAGTATTGATGTGACTATAGGCTAGTTCGGAAAAAAATTGCTAATGATCGAGGTAACTAATCCTGAGCATGTATTAGAAAGGTCCCTTTCACAGGTCTTTTGTGAATGCAACTTGTGTAACAGTTGACTTGAGATCCTGTATGCTTGGCAGTGCACCATGGAATAGGGGTGTAAACGAGCCAAGCTTGAGCGAGTTTAGGCTTGGTTCGTGTTTGGCTCGTTAAAAAGTACTACTGTTTGTGTTCGACTCGCTTATATTTCTAGCTAAAAAAATTTGTCTGTGAAAGAGCCGAACACAAGCTGTTTTTGAACAACAAGCCGTTTTGATAACTAGTAACGCAGTCGTGGGATGTTTAAGGGTTGGGGCGAGATTTAAATCTTATTATTAATATTAAAATATTCATTCAAATATAAATTAATATATATTTATTCTATTTTTTAATTAATAATTTTAATTGATTATAAATCTGTGTAGCCTTGTATTCATCAATTATGTATATATATAAATTGTAGTTATCTTTTTAATTGCATATATATAATTGTCATCAATTTGAATTGTAGCTATTTGAATTATAGTTATCTTTTTAATTGGTTTTAAAATAATATTCATCTATTATGTATTTATATAAATATATAATTTATTGAGCCAAAATGAGCCGAACTCGAACGAACAAAACTTTATTTGTGTTCGACTCGTTTATATATCAAGCGCAATTTTTTTTTTTTTTTGCGTTCGACTTGTTTGTTTAGCGAATGAATGGAACACAAGCTACATAACGAGTCGAATTCTAGCTGTTCGTGAACAACGAGCCGTTTTGACAACCCTTCCATGGAAGCATGTGAATTAGCGCTTGCCTCATGTTTAGTAGGAAATGTAAGTTTTTCAATAATTTTTTTTCGCACTTCCAATTTGGGTGATCAACTTCTTGAAGGATGGAGAATGGAATCAAAATAGTGGCTAGGCAAATTTGACCCACCTTTGTACGAGCTCATAGTTGTATGTTTAAATGCTGTGCAATCTCTCTTCTATGGTCTCTAAATAGAAAGCATTTGATGGCTAAACAACTCAAATATTTCTCATATAGTGAGAAGGCAACAAAATTGCCTTGGTAGCAAGACGAGTATCAGGAATCTGAGAAGCTGGGCGTTGATCAATTGTCGGCGGTGTTTTGGTGAGGTGGTTGGATTTTTTGGGAGGTGGCTAGGAAGCAGATTGTTGAACTTATCTGATCATTTTGTACATCTCTGGTTGGATGGTTTTCTATTCGATGCAACTGCCTAGAGGAGTTGTCACTACCCTGTGGGGAGTTTAGTCACAGCCTTGGCTGCCATTGTGTTCTAGTTTGCACTACCTCCATACTTGGTGTATTTAAAAGAATGTTCTGTCCAAGATTTTCTGCTGGGGATTGTTTGAGCCCGACTATAGGATTAGGGATGTGAAACTGATTTTAATCAGGCTAAGTCACTAAAAGATTGTTCTGAGTAGGATCTTTTAATTTGACTGAATTGAGAGAGTGGGAGAGGCATATGGCCATGCATATATAGTTGCACAATCAACTTGAAGTTTCTCCGTGAAGATGAGTTGTTAAATTGTCTATTGTAAAAATTTTTAATTTCTATGAGATGTTCAAGTGAGCTGCTCTTTAAAACTTCCGGACGGCGACTTGCTTGAGGATTTAGTGGTTGGTTTTTGGATTGTGAGATCTTTGACTTAAATTCTGGCATGTGACTTGGTTCACATTACCCAGGCGACTTCCTTGTAGTTTAGCTTAATATGACCAAGGCAAGTTCCATTCAACTTGCTTATCATGGCACATGTGAGTTCATGCGACTTGGCTCTTATGAATTGAATGAGTTGGAGCTATACATATATCTGAGAAAAAGGGTTTGAGATTGATCTTTTTGGGTTTTAAAAATTCTGTTTCAATAGCCAATGCTGCAGAACATGGTTACATATTCTTTTAGCATTCTATTTCGCCCTCCTATTTAATGATAATAATGTAGCCATATATTGAATGTCTTATCTCAATATTAGTCAAAATTTTGTTTTATTATATTAGTCTCATTCATGCAGAGATGTTTGTGCTTGTTTCATGCTTAAGTACAAATATAATAATGGTATGTATGTATGCATGTTATAGTTTTTTAGTACATTTCATGTAATCTATATGTTTGTTTGTCTCTTTATTATGTTTCATAAAACATGTTTGTCAAATCTATTAAATCTTGATATTCTTGCTTAATGTTTGTATTTTGATTTAAGGTCTAGGTTATACTGCCAGCAATCATGTTTTTCTGCCAATTTTTATTTTCATGCAGTTAGTGAGCGGATTTATTGTAGATCTGGCTGGTTTTTGGTAGATACTGAATCTTTTTGCTGCAATTTTTTCAGAATTAATAATTCATTGGCATTATAGATTGTATCACTGCACACTAATTGCCTCCTTTTTTTATCATTTTTTTATAACCATACATATTTGGTTTCCCTCGTAGAGATTACACAAACCCATATCTTCCCGTGAATCCTTCTGCAATTGAGGGCACTTTACAGGTTTGCCCCTCTTACATCACTGATACACCTTTTTATGTTGAGTTTTTAGCACTCTTAAGGAAATTTCTTATGCAGCCTACCGCTGGTGTTGATGGAAAGAAAAAGGAACCTGAAAGTAATGTTCTTCTTGCTTCCATTGAGAATATGCAATATGCTGTCACAGTTGATGTTCTTCATACCGTAAGCTTATGATAGTATTATCATTTGTGGTCTACAAGAAAATTTTGCTCAATGCATCAAGTTTTTCTTGTTCCCTTTTTGCCAAAATTGTTACAGGTGTTTTCGGCATTTGGTAGAGTCCAAAAAATTGCAATATTTGAGAAGAATGGTGGCATGCAGGCCTTAGTTCAGTACCCTGGTATGCAGGATTTCAATTTAATCCCTTTTCTGTGGGAATTTTCTTTATCTTTCTCATTGCTCTTTATTTTACTGAGAAAAGGTTTGGAAGTGTCTTTTGTTTTCTTTTTGTTTTGCTTTCTTATCAAGGACACATTTTAAGTATTAATTTGCATTTGCATTTATTAAATTCTCCAATATACTGTTATAGTGCACGTTTTATTACCTTACGTAGCATTTTGCGATAATCTATAGGGCATTTCTAGGCGTGTGATTTCCTTTTTTGTGTGTCTAATGCCAATTTTGTTTGTTACTCCAAATGCGATTGGAAGGGATTGGATTCTTTTTGTTGTGATTCATTTGGAGCTAGATTTTTTTCTTAGAATATTTAGAGGTAAGACTCAAATAATAAATGCAAAAGGTAATAGAATTACAAAATGAAACAAGCTTCAGAGACAAAGAATTGCAAAACAAATGAAATACCAAAACCTATAGCTATACGAGGTTTAAATGCAATAAGCCACCACTTTAGCTATGAAGATGAGAACCAAATTTATTCCAGCATCAACTGTTCGGAAGTGCCAAAAATTTTGGCTCGGGTTCAATTAAAGGTGTATCTGGAAACAATAATCCAGTGGATTGAGATAGGAGCTACTGCAGTAAAAGCTTTTTAATATCAATCCTGGCAAAATAGTTACTCCCAGAGGTCCAAACATTGAAGCAGATTAGCCTCAAGTAATTTATTATTAGATGTCAATCTGGATTTGATGAAGACCGCACGAGGCTTGAGTTGGTTAACCAAAGAATTTGTAGAAAGTGCTATTTGAGAAACGCAACGCGTGGTTAGAAATGTCATTATATGTCCAGATTTAGGATGAGTATAACAGTCGTTCTAACAATTACTACTCGAAACTTTTTGATAGCAAAGAAATGCCTAATTGCAGAGGAGAGAGAAATCATTTGTTCTTTTCCTTTTATGAAAATTTCCCCTCAACGTGAATGCTGATTTTCTAGTAGTTTTCATAAGAAATTGGTTATCCATTGTTGTTCCTACTCTCTGTAGTTCTATTTAAAAAGAATGATTTTTTAGAAGTTTCGACTAGTTTTTTTTTTTTTTTTTGGCTTATAACAAATATTGATGGATTCTGTCTTGCGTTATTTTAGACGTGACAACTGCAGCAGTTGCTAAAGAAGCTTTAGAGGGGCATTGCATCTATGACGGTGGCTATTGTAAGCTTCATCTGTCATACTCTCGTCATACTGATCTCAATGTAAAGGTATAAATAAGTATGTTTGTGTCAAAATAAATGCAAGGAAAGTAACTCTTAAGTTCAGAGGTTGCTTTTAATAGTAGAGAACTTTTGGTGCTATTTATTGGAAAATTAAAAGTTGTTTTGGTCAATTATTTTGAATTATGTTCCTCGCTCGAGTATGCTTTCTGGTGCTTTTTAATTATGCGTTATCATTATCTTTAATATTCAGATTTTTATTTGTCTTGCTCAGGCACACAGTGATAAAAGCAGGGATTATACAGTTACTGATGCAGGCATTCTTTCAATGCCTCAAACTTCTTCTGCTGGTTGGCTGAGTGCTCCTCAACCTGCATCATCAGTAGTCTATAGCACTCCAGCCATTTCTGATGGAGGTTTGATCGGTCAGCCTGGGTGGGATGCTAATCGGCAAGGGATTCAACCTGGTGGTTACAACCACCCCCAGATTCCTGGAGCGTACAGTGCTCAAACATTTGGGCCATCATCTGCACCCCCATATTCCGTCTCCGGAACCCATCCTTCCACTTCAGCTGGTTTACTTCAAGCTTCTCAGCAAATGCCCCCTTATGGCTCACAAGCAGGTGCTCGTCAAGCAGCGGCTCCGCCATCTGCGGGGCAGCCACCTATGTATTTTAGTTAGCTGAAGCGGCTTCAATGTGATTCTTTTTTTTTTTTTTTAATTCTTTTCCCTTTGGGAGTAACAAGTGAGATTGCCCGCCGCCGCTGGTGTTTTTAGTAGTTATTTGTGGTGGTCTTGTGTGTTGACTATACTCTGTTTTTTCAATAGTTGTTGAGGCGTGATGATGCTCGACTTTTAATTGCTGTTATAGCGTCCTTATCTTGTCATCTTTCTAGTGTATTTTTTGTCAGCTGATGACAACTTATGCCTCATATTTTATGGCGGTGGCTTAACTTTTTTCCTCAATTTATTTGGTTTTTTAACATTGGATCAGTCTTTTAAATATAACTTGAGGTTTTGAATTTGTATATTTCCATTTTTTAGTACATTTTTGTTTATATCCAACCTGCGTCGGTTTTCATGGCTTTGATCGTGTCGCGTGACATGTTAAAAGAGTCGGTGGTTTTTGTATTTTGTATTTACTGTTGTGGGGGAATGAGTTCAACTGCTGTTACTTTTGGCATATAAATAACAAACTTTCTCCATGTCAGAAATTTCCTCCTAGGTGAATCTGTCTGATGGACTGCAATGCAGCGTAAGGTAAATGAAGTGAGGATCGATGCGGAGTCCTCAATGACGAGCAGTATGCTAGAAATCAGCCAAGTTCTTCATATAATTTGTGTTTAACTATGTTTGATTTGTGGAGGCTTTAGTACAATGAAGTGGGACCCTTGCTTTAGAAGTTGCCTTTTTCCATCTTGGCTTTCTGATAATCCTCGCACTTGTTTCTCCTTGTCGATTATTTCATTTGTCAAATTTGTTCTGCTACGCTATACTAAAATTTCTTGAAATTTATGCTCAAAAGATATGTAGTTTTCAGAATTTATGGTCGCAGCTACAGAGGGCTGAAATGGATCTATAACATTTTATTGGGGACCAGGAAACAAATAATAAGTGTAAAATGAAATCAATCATCAAATATTAAAAAGGTGTCGGTGAATGATGCAAGCATTCTAAGCCTAATATGGTCCATCTTCCTCATCAATAGCCCTTTTTTTCTCATGAATCAATTAACACGGACAGTTTTGATCTCAAGCTGGTGTAAAATCACTATAATTCTCCTATTTTTGTGAAAGGAGCACTCTCGCCTAGTTAGTCGCCTTCCATTTTTTATGAGAAATCATTTTTGGTCTCTTTCCCGAGATTTAGCAACTATTGTATTATTATAATTTGAGCAATTAAAATAAATTTATGAGTAACAAATGGTTTGAACAATGCATGTATGTTGATATGAAGAATCATAGGTGTTGGATACTAAATTGCCCGTTGATCACGCCCAATGAATAAAAAATTAGTTCAGAAAAAAAAAAAAGATTTGAACACTGCTTATGTTATTAAAAGTTTCATGGTTGCCTTTTTTTTTGAAAATGATCTTTCTTCCTATTTATAGTTCATAAGTAGGATATGATAAATAACATGGTTCTTCACATTTAAAAAGGGAACGGACTATAATTAATAAGTCATTATATTTATATATTTGTAATCGAATAATATTTATTATGACCCCGTAACTGCTGCTAGCGTTGTTATATTTGTGTAATTGCCTTAAACATAGTATGACAACCCAATTTGGTTTGCTTGGAATTCTTTTGGTCGATTAGGATTTCATTCGACTAACCAAATATCCTTCGATCGGCTTAATGATCTTTGATCGCCCATCTATGGAGACCAAATGTGAAGACACATCATTCTTAGGTAGGATTGTTTCATCTGGTATAGGGTGAATCACTGTGATCAGACAAGCAACATACCTTCGTTCTATTTGTCTATACTATGGAACTTCATCTTAGGCGACTGTTTATCTTTATGAATTATGATGGTAGTTACTGGGAAATAAGTGCTGACGCGGCAGTGCGGTATTTATTGAGTCATTCATTCTCTTCATTCGACCAGTCTATGAGACCGACCAATCGTATGCTGAATAATTCATGTTCTTTATGTCTCCAATCACCTCCTCGCATTTCATGTAGACACATTTCTGTTGTACATAATTAGTTCCACAATTCTCTTCTTTAAAAGTTATAGCTTCCATAAGAATCAGAAAATTAAATAAACATGATTGTTCATATAATGAGTGATAAATATCATCATAACTTATACTCTTGATTTTCGTTCCCCTTTCTTCTATGAAAAGGGCGCAAAGTGTGTTTTTCTTTATTCTCATTTCCCGCTTCTTCTTCTTGCGAGTCAGTCATTTAGGCGAACCAATATGTCGTGCCAAAAAGTCAGTGAGTGAGGAAGCCTTACTAAAGGGCTATGGACTTCCCACTTCTAGAACCTACCCCACAAGAGACAAAATAAAAGGGAAACTTGACAGTTCTCCCCACTCATTAAGAAAAAGGTGGGCAAAGAGACGTTAACGACTGAGAAGAGAAAAAAAGATGAAAAGAAAATGGTCGGGGAAAAAAAGCCGGTCAAATCGATAAAACCAGTTAAACATCCAACTACAAAACTACCTTGTGTGGAAGATGCTGGTGAATCATCTGACTCACTACAACTTTTGACAAGGAGTCAGAAGGGAGGAAAGGTATTGGACCCTCTACTGCTTCGTCAACGTCGGCCCAATTACCATCTCAAGAGGGGAAACCCTTGAGGTCCGTTATGCAAGTTTGCAAATGGAATTTACTTTTCTTCATCCTCCAGCTCCAAACACTCAAGGTGATGCTCCTCCCAGGGCAGATGATCTACTCTGTTGCTTAGCCGATGAGGCTATGCAAACTAAGGCCTCACCAGAGGAGGATGGTCCTCCTCTGCTACTGACCGAGAAAGATCTTCACAGTGGTCTGACTTCTCTCATCGCAAAGAGCTTCTGTACATCTTGAATAGACCGAATGATTGGTAACTTTGTGGTTCTTTCACATTCGGGCTTCTCATTAACAGTTGTAACATCAACTCAATTATTGTAGAGAAAATAATGGACATCATTAATTCTCTACCGCTAGTGGCACATGCCAAATCAAGCCAACGGAGCATGTTGGTCCTTCTGATCAAGTTGTAGACAAAGGGGTATCCACTTTGGTGCCTCTTCTAGTTTTAACACCCCTTTCAGCCGACCCAAAGAGTGAAACTGACAATCGCGGGAAGTCTCATGGGTCGTTAGTTTGTCATATGGACGAGGCCATGGACTCCCTTGCTCGGGTTGCTAATCTCTAACAAGAAGCCACCGTCTTGGATCTTCCGTAGGAGTTGGCATTTGTGTATGCAAATCTTGAGGTTCTTCAAGCCCAAGTTGCTGAGGTAGAGGTCCTTCGGGCCAAGGTTGCGGGCATGGAATCACTCCGGGCCCAGGTGATGGACTTGGAAGGTCTTCGAGCTGAGCTGGCTTCCCTAAGGGGTGAACTTATTGATTTTTGAGTGGCCAGTTCTATTTGTCATGTGCATGTCGAAGAAGAAAAGAAATAAAAATACAAATTTGGAGGGAGTGTGCTGTACATGAGTAATGAATTTGGGTTTGGTTTTGCCTGTGGTTGCTAATGACTTGGTCGTAAAACATTTCTTTTTATCATTAAAATTTTCCATTATTTAGTAATTATGATTTTTCTTAATTGTTGTATCGAAATGAAATTTTTGACGGAACCCAATGCGGTGCTTCGACATCCAAAGGGGGACCTATAAATTGGGTTAAACTTAAGTGAAACTTTGATCATTCCAACTATGCCTATCTCTCTACATTTTTTTTCTGAAGTTCAAAGGCCCCCTCCTTAGATCTTCGGCTTGGTCGGAAATTATGAGAGATCAACCCTTACTGAGTTTGAGATTAGGTTACTAGACGGGTTTACATCACAAATGTTGTCTTAGAGCAAGTGGATGAGGAGGTCCGAACCACTGGCTACTTAGGTGATAATCTGATTTTCTATTGAAACCAGTTTTGTTGTGGATTTCAACTATCACTATGTACCGAGCTTTGTTCAATCTTCAACTTATATGGTGTTATCACAGCTTAAGTGAAACTGAACTCAATTGTTGGAGTAATGATATACGTGATTTATATGCACAGATGAGGCGTCCCTTGGTCGCACAAACTATTTTGCATATTTTCTACCTTCAAGTTGAGTCGAATGGGTATGTCGTTTTTTGGAACTACTGAAAAAATTTATTTAATCGATCTGGAAAACAAGATAAAAGTTTGGAAGCTCCACTTTTTTAGAGTGCTTGTAATGAATGGGGCATCTCAACTAGAGCCATAGGTGGTTTGTACAAAAAGAAAAAAAAAAACAAAAGTAATTTCTCCCAGGTGAAGGCAATGGAGCAGGTCATGCTCAGCGACAATTGTCGGTGGTTCGATATATCAACCCCTTAAATGTTAATCGGGTTTTGAATCTCCAGGAATACTACTCGATGACAAAAGAGATGTGGGCTACTTCTGATGAGACTGATGAAAAGAGACAACTTGATAAGACAACTTGGCTTTCAAAGGGGACATTAAAGAAAAGAAAAAAGGGGATAAAGAAGCAGAATAGGGAACAGAAGAAGCTAAACCATCTGAGGGAAAAGTATTAGGTTTGGATTTCATTCACTTGGTTTCAAAAACTTATGTTGTTATTCAGAATAAAGTCACAGGTGGGTTAATATTGATTCAATGAAAACCTCATCCAATAGTCATAGGTGACTCAGGGGATGATGTGCTCCATCCCATTTTCCGACAGATACTGAAGGTTCATAGAGGGTATCTTTCAGTTCAAGAGACCTTTCTAGTGCTCCCGATTGATTTTATTTACCCGTCGGAAAGTGTCGAGGCAAGTCATCTGTCTCCACAGGTGGAGATTGAAGATTAACCTTTGAGGTGGAGATTCAGTGTAAGGCTTGAGAGAATGACTTGTTTCCACTGACTCAGTTGTGCGCAAATGAAAGGGCAAGGCCATTTGCTTCGATCCTTCTCTTCCGAGTTCTTCAAGAAGTAAGAAAGGAGGGCAGATCGATGGATTCCACAATAAAAGGATCAGCTGAAGGTTTACATGAAATCCAATTCAAGTCTTTACATGATCAATATTGAGAGAGATTGGTTTCCCCTTAACTCACCATCTGTAGGTTATGCTTCTACGATCACAAACATTCTTTGATTTGGAGGTTTAGACGAGCGTCTTGATTTTACCCGGTCAAATTTTGCCAACTGTTCGACTGTTATCAACCCTTGGGTTATCATCTACTCATCATTTGACCTCCATTTATTTATCCATGAGAGAGAGGCTAGCTAAATCCGAGGAGAAGGCAAGAAGGCACGAGAAAGGGCGAATCTAGTGACCATGAAACCGAAGAAGAATTTGATATGAAAGACATTCAGATGGAGCTAAATATAGCATCCAAATAAATTTCAGTGGTTCAAGAAGAAAATGAAAACCGTCGAAGAGCTCCTCACTACTCAAGTAGATACCAAGAGATTGGTTGCAAAATTGTGACTAATGCATTCGCTCGGGTGGGGATGGTCGACCCTAAATATTCCAACCTTGAAGAATTCGGGAAGCTTTACGGCGCTCCTTCTGCTTCCAAACATCGCGAGGAATTTGACAGTGACAATGTGGTGGATGATGGACAATCCAACACACATCCTGAAGACCCGTAGATTTGGTTTCTTATTTCTCTCTCTCTCTCTCTCTCATTTTCTTACATTTTATACACTTGAATTTTTTAATAGACATCCATATGAATAAAACAAGATATTTTAATCAACTATTACATGCGATCATACATTTGCATGTGGTGGTTTTTTACGATCATGGTTGCTTCATTTATATAATTCACCTCTTTTTCTTTGAAATAAAAAATCTTCGTTAAATGCAATTTTAGACCCTTAGAAAAAATTTCTATATTTTATATTCGCTTTTTTGGAATGTCGTAGTTTGTATCTCGGTAACCCTTTTTTAGGGCATTTTTCAGTCATTTCATTTGTGAATAAGCGTGATAATGCCTTTTTGTCGCCCTCATTGCAACCAAGCGTCGCAATGCTTTTTAGTCTTTTTTTGTGACTAAGCATTAAAACTTTTTTCGTTTATCTTGTTGCGACCAAGCGTCAGATCGCTTTTCAGTTGTCTTTCTACGACCTAACATCAGAACTCTATTCGGTCGTCTTGCTACGACTAAGCATCAAAATGCTTTTCAATCTTCTTTTTGTGACCAAATGTCAAAATGCTTTTCGGTCATCTTTGATGTGACTAAGCATCATAATTCTTTCGGGTCTTTTTGTAGAATGTTTGAGTTCTCCAAATATTTCCTTTTTTTATTTAACAAATTACAAACAACTTTCACAAAGAAATTAAATCAAACGATAATATTCTTCTAAAATTTGATCGTAGATACAAAAGTAATTGTTTTGTTTATAGATAAAATTTTTTTTATGTCATCCTCACTCCATGTTCGTGGAAGGACTTTACCCATGTATGTTTTTACCTTATACATACCCGAAGTAACTTGTTGGTCGATGATGAATATGATGGTCCATGTTTGATTAAGCTTACCGAATGATTGACCCCTGCGGCTGGATCGACTTATTTTAGAACTAGATCAGTAAAAAAAAATGTCTTTTCAGATACATGTTTGTTATAGTAGCAAACTATCCTTCCTTTCATTTTTTCTAGTTGCAGAGCAGCATTCGTTCAAATTTCTTCAAACAGATGAAGAACGAGTGAAGCTTCTTCCTGATTTGCACCTTGCCAGTTAATGAGCTCATCCTCGTCAAAAGATGTTGCAGTGATTACTCTTTAGCTATGATGATTATATTCAACCGGTAACATGACTTCCATTTTGTGGGAAATCATGTCTGACGTTTGTTTGTTTAATTTTGTTGAAGTAGTTCGGACGACAAAATGGACTGAAGGAAGCATATTAGCCCATATAACTTTTGCACCTTTAACCTTCTTCCTTAGTAATTTTAGGATGATTTTGTCTATAGCTTCAACTTGACCATTGGTTTTGGGGTGATGTATGGATGAGAACTTCAAGTTAATTTCCTTCGCTCTGGAAGAAACCTCTCACCCTCTGATCAACAAATTAGGTTTCATTATCTGTAATGAGAATTAGGAGTATGCCATGTCGAAAAATTATTTCTATCCAGATAAAATTTCATGCTTGTAGTAATTCGAGCAAGAGCTTTAGCTTCTATCTATTTTAAAAAATAATTTATGGTGACTAAAAGAAATTTCCTTTATCCCTTAGAAGGCGGAAATGGGCCGAGAATATCCAGTCCTAACACAAGGAATGGTTAAGGGCTAGCAATTAACTGTAATTTGTGAGCCGGTTGGTGTTGTAGCGGAGCATATTTCTTACATTGTTCACATTTTCTGGAAACTCGTTTTGCATCTTTTATATGGGTCGCCCAAAAATAACATTGTCTTTGTACTCAATAAGCCATAGTTTTTCTTACTGAATGACATCCTCATTCGTTTGAATGTAGTTTCTGAAGGATTTCTTCCACTTCATTCTCTTTGAAACATCTTAAAAGAAACGATGTAGTTTATCTTTGGAATAATGCATATCCAATGAGAAGATATTGGACGACTTTAAACTTGAATCTTCGCAGATTTGTTACTGCTTCATGAATTTTGCCTGTTTTGAAGTAGTGGATACAAGGTTCCACCTAGCTTTTTGTATCACCCGCTTCCATTTCCATTACCTACCACTCTTCAATGGACAATCGAAGAAGCTTTTGGGGAACTCTATTCCCAGCACATGCATTTTCTTATAAGAAGTCAAACACTTGATTCTCTTCTTGTCGAACACTTTCAATACAGAGGCTTATGAACTTACCAATTCCATTTTTTACTTTATTAAAGTATTTGATCATCATCTCGAGCTTTGAATTCCCCGTTAACCTGGTTGACAATTAGTTGAGAATCATATTACACTGTTAGATATAACACGCCCACTTCTTAAGCTAATAGAAGCCCATCTATCAACGCTTCCAATTATGCTTGATTATTTGTGATAGCGAAATCAAGGATGTCCGAATAATAAATATGCTCTCCGGTCAGACAACTTAAAGGCAACCCAATTCCTGCTTTATTTTGGCTCGAAACCTCATACATGCTAAATATCCATACTTGCATTTCTGCCCCATGACCTTCACTTGATCCGCCCAAATATGAGAAATCAACCAAGAAGTCCACCACAACTTAAGAATCGATTGTCGTCCGAGGCACGTAAGTAAGGTCATATTCACCGAGCTCCACGAACCATTTTAATAATCGACTTGAATGTTCTAGGTGTGTTGGCATCAATTTTTTATGTCATTTACGATGAGTTTTTATTGAAATAGTACAAGATTATGTACAATTTTCCGCCGTGCAAGACATCCAATCGAACCTCATGATACGTGCCCCAAGCACGAAATTAAGGCTTATTTGTCTCCAATCACCTCCTCGAGATTCGTGTAGACGCATTCCTCTTGTACAATTTGACTCTTTGAATCGAGGTGGAGATAAAAAAAAATTCTATTATAGGTATTTAAATTAATTATTTTAAAAATATTTATAGGGTATAAATTTTATATATCTGAGAATATATTTAAAAAATATAAATAAGGGATATATAGAGAATTTTAACAATATAGTGGGGTGTGTGTTTGAATGAATTTTAGAAGTGTTGGTGAATTTTAATGGCTTTTGTATTGTTATAAAGACGTAACGAGAGGCATAAAAAAGATTAATGTTTTAGCCCTTATTATTTTAATATGATTTGATAATTTGGGGAGTCGCTCGATCTGAAAAAAATCTATTTGATGGTTATTAGCTACAATTTGAACTTTTGTGGAGTCATGCCAAAGTCTTTCCTCAATTTTCTTAAACACTGTGAAGTTGGGCAAAAGTATAATGATCCTTGGTTGTGAGAGTCCTACAAAGAAGATGAGAAGAAATTTGCCATATATTACGTATAGAATGATCATTATGTCGAACTCTATCAATCACGTTACCAGACCTCGTCAAATTGTCGGCACAACAAACACCAAGTATTGTTCATCAATTTAAATGAAGGCTCTCATTTGCTGTCTTAATAGGCCAAACATTAGATTTCAAAAGTCAATTATTTTATTTTATTTTATTTTATTTATTTTATTTGCATATAGCATATCATATAACATATCCAAACCAAGTCAAATTTAAATTTTATTTAATTTATTTATTTTATTTGCATATAACATATCATATAACATATCCAAACCAAGTCAAATTTATAAGAAGGAGAGTAAGGCTAAGACTCGGGGATCCAAACGATATACATGTTATGCTTATAAATAATTTAACTCTTTTCAGTATAAGTCATAAAATATTTAATTGATTAGTTATCTACCTTCAATTTTCGATGCCAATCTATATTAGCAATAGATAATGTTAATTGAAGATGCGTTTCATTTGGGAGAGAATTTGTTCCCTTAAGTGGCAAGTATTTGGCTATATAAAAAATTAACTGTCCTGATAAAACCTCTTGCGGTACAATTCACACCATCCACCTTTGTTTGGGGAGCTTCTTCTTTCAAAAAAGCTCATTTAAAAACAGGGACAAATCGAGATAGGTCTAGGGGGAAATTGCCCAACCCATCTCCCTTCAAATTTAAATTTTTTACTTACATTAGACGGCAATTTGATCTTTTTGCCCATTCTAAAATATTAGTTTTTGTCTCTCTTAAAATATGATTTTACTCTTCGTTGTCCTAACCCCGCCTGCGTTGGGTCTAACGAGATAGTTTGCCCTCCTTTAAAAAGAGGCTGGTCTACCCCAGATTAAAAACAACTTTAACATAAACAACGTTATTAAGTGATTGCTGCCAATCAATATCTTCATTTGAATTTGGAAAATTTTATGTGTTCTATTCGAATTGGTCCGTTATTTGTGCTCACAATCACTGGACCTCTTTCTATATGCTTCGATGCACCGTCTCTCTATTGAATACCATGTGCGCTATTTCTCTCAGCAAGGATTCTCCATCGTAGTTTGCCCAGCTTCTCGTATGTGGCATGTCCACACTCACTGCACCACTTTTTAGGATATTGAATCCGAAATTGTCTTTTGGAAATACACACTCTAAGAGTTAGAGTAGGGAGAAGGAGAAAGAGAAAGAAGACAAGCGTTAGAGAATTCTCGGTAGGGAGTCGGGGCCCCTTTATTCATTATTTTGCCTCCTATTTATAGGAGCGTATTCATACAATTACATAAATGAGGGATTGCTATGGGAACCACACTTAATGCAATCAATGTGCTGATTTGATACTAAATTAATAGTACAATTTAAATTTGGATATGACAATAATCAGCCGGTCGACATGTTTTTGTTTGGTTGATCAAAGCGACGGGCGTCGTGGCTGTCGTTTCTGCCGAGACATAAGTGGTCGGTCGGACGGTTGTGTTCAACCGACTTTTAGGAAGTGTCGGTGGTTGGGAGCGTGGATAAGTCTGTCGACCGGTTTCATCGATAATGTATGTTAGTGGACTTGATCAGTCTGTTGATCTTTCAGATCATCGGTCCAAATCATGTCTCTTGAATTTAATGTACGTTGAGTCATTATTTTTATCCGTTTAATTGCTTTAAGATTGGTGCCGATAATTTTGATGCGTACAATAATACAAAAAATTAAATGTTTTAAAAACCTAAATTGTAGTGCAACTTCTCCCACTTCTGCTCAATTATAAAATTTTTTTGCATGCAGACGAATTTCATATACATTTATATATAAAGCAGCGTACAAGGGGTTGCCGGTAAGTAATAATTTTTTCGTGAAGGTCCTCAAAAATTTCCTGGCTCGGCCAAAGAAAAATAGAAATTGAATTCATTCATCGTTACTTAAAATTTCCTGATATGGCTCCTCATTGCACATAGACCGCGCATCGGCGGGACGATATCGCCGACGCCGACAAATTTGTATGGGATCTACCCGTTGCTCTATCCGGGATCCTGAACGCATCCTTCGCTTTCGCCGTCGATAAGCCTTCTGCGGAGCCGGAGAAGGAGTCCTTCACCATTTGAGGGTATTTTGAACCTTTCCATTTCCGAAATAGCCGAAGGGACGTCCGAAGCACCGGAACGAAGGTCACTAAATGAGTTTTCGGTAGAAGCTCTTCTCTGAGAAGTTGATCGGCCAAGCCAACGGCGCTCGGCGGTCTCTACGACGGAACGGAGGCGAGACATCCTCGCAGTTACTCCTTCACCGTGGCGTAACTGGCAACTCTGCCATTCCTTCTCCCGCGTCCGAGCTTTTACTCAAATAGCTCTGAGCCCTAAGGGAAGGGAGAAGATTTTTTTCTCTTGCTTCTTTATATATTCTTTCATTACGCGGTTCGAGTTTTACTTCGAGCAGTGACTGGTATAGGAAATCGTAATTCGAGCCGGGTTCCCGGATGAAGGATGAATTCATTGGGACCTAAACAGCTAGATATCCGCCAGATCTACGCTCGATACTGCGGTGAATTATTTCCTTCGTTATTTTTACTACCCTCAATGCTCTATGTTTTAGGTTTTTTTTTTAACTTGCAGTTACATCCGATCATTCGTTTCCGTGCCGCATCTCTCTCGATCTTCAGCGTTTTGACGAAATTTTGGATGAGATTATGTTATTTGCATCTCTCGCCTTTTACCATAGGGAACTCTCTCAGAACATAAACTTTGATGAGGAGTTGACGGAAGAAAATAACAGATTTTAGGGTGGAGGGAGAGAGAAAGGAAAATGTAGGATGCCTTATTTTCTTTTCGACTGAGAGTTTTAGGAGAGAGATAAAAGTATTCATACGTTGCTTAATGTGTCTAAAACGAAATGAAATGAAAAAATATGTTATGATTAATTAGATTTACATTCTTTCATATGGAGAAAGATGGATCTGTTAGGATTGTGTTGGAATAAATATTTTTCTTTGGTGGGAATTTAGGGTATGTTTGATTCATTGATAACTGTAATGTCTTGCTATTTAAATCTGTCAGTTGATTGGCTTACTCACCTTTTTAAATAGCATTTATGACCTCTTTTTTAATCCTCCAAGGTCTTATATCATGATATCTGAAGAACTGCGCCATTACGTTTTTCTATGGATAGCATTGGCATCTCAATATAATAACAATGAACCAAATACATTGAATTTAACAAATAACAATAACATTTAATAATGATGATTGATGACATCTTAATAACACTAATGTATCAATAATATTGAACCAAAGAGCCCTTTAGGTTTCAGTAAGAAAATATTTATGAGAATTCAATTCTCTTTATTCTCTGCAAATGTTTGGAAGAGAACAATCATTGTTCGTTTTCTTTTCTCATTTCAAACTCCCAACAACAACAACAACAACAACAACAAAGCCTTGTGCAAATGTTTGGAAGAGAACCATCATTGTTCGTTTTCTTTTCTCATTTCAAACTCTCAACAACAACAACAACAACAACAACAACAAAGCCTTAATCCCACTGCGTGGGGTCGGCTACATGAATCCTTTTTCTCCATTGCGTCCTATTTAGTGTCATATTTTCATTCAAAAGTAAAACCAAAAGCATAAAAAAAAAAAAAAAGAAGGAATTTTCTCGTGTCGAAAGTATGGCAATATGGGTGTCCTTTCCTACCAAAATTTGTGTCCCGGACGCATTGACGCAGTCCATTTTGTCTTCGGAAGTCATCCCGAGAAGTTCGCATTTTCACCCGTCCTTTGGGCTTAATTGAAGTCCGATTTCGTGTAATTTCGTGAACTTTGTGTATTTGATGTGTGTATGTGACGAAAAAGGTCGTGACGATGTTTTTCTAAGGCTTGAAGTCTTATTTGGAACATTTTCCTTGAATCTATGCAACATAGCCCATAACCGCTCGTTCATAAGACGATGGTCTTGTGCCAAAGATGCTAGACATCAAAGGAAAATAGGAATTGACTAGAATTTCTAGAAGGGTGAGTCTCAATTCTAGTTTTCTAAGATGGTCAATATGAACTCCTAGAGCTAGATCCTAAGACCCTAGAAAAGGAAATGATACTACTAAAATTACATTCCATGTATTCAGTTTTAGTTCTACTTAAACGAAGGCCTTTAGACTCCAATGTAGACCTCCATAATTCAAGTTTTTTCTGGACTTTTTCTCTCGTTTTATCCACGAGAAGAATATTATCAGCAAAAAGCATACACCAAGGTACATCCTCTTGTAGATGTCCAGTAAGACCATCCATAACTAAAGCAAAAAGATATGGGCTTAAAGCCGATCCCTGATGTAATCCAATAGAAATAGGAAAATATTTTGTTAATCCTCCTTCAGTTTGAACACAAGTAAGAGCTCTAGTATACATTTTATTAATGACTTGAATATAAATCATATCAACACATTTCTTCTCGAGAACTCTCCAAAGGATATCTCTTGGAACCTTATCGTAAGCTTTTTCTAAATCAATAAAAATCAAATGTAGATTCTCCTTATTATCTCTGAACTTCTCCATCAAACCTCTCAATAAATGTATAGCTTCCATAGTAGACCTGCCAGGCATAAATCCAAATTGATTATGAGAAATTTTCGTGATGCATCTTAACCTATGTTCAATTACCCTCTCCCATAATTTTAAAGTATGACACATCAACTTAATTCCTCTATAATTTGCACACTCTTGTGCATCCCCTTTATTCTTAAAAATGGGGATCAAAATACTCTTCCTCCACTCCTCAGGCATCTTTTTAGTTTTTAAAATAATATTAAAGAGTTTAGTAAGCCAAGAAACTCCCAAATCTCCCAAATATTTCCACACTTCAATTGGGATATCATCAGGACCTACAGACTTTCCACCCTTGGTTTTCTTTAAAGCCTCCTCAACTTCTTTTTTGCTAATGCGACGGTAAAAATGAAACGTTTTATTATTATTTACGATATTAAAATCACTAAGTTCGATCGTATTTTCAGAAACTTCATTAAAAAGTTTATCAAAGTAACTCACCCACCTATGTTGAATATCTTTTTCTAAGAAAAGTACTTTTTGATTTTCATCTTTAATACACTTTACTTGAGTTAAATCTTTACTTTTCTTTTCTCTTTATTTGACTAGTTTATACATATATTTTTCACCCCCTTAGTATCTAATCTATTATAAAGATCATTAAAAGATGAATTTTTAGCATCACAGATTGTTCTTTTAGACTCCCTGCGAGCCGTTTGATATTTTCTCCAGTTCTCTAAGCTTTTACATTTAAACCAATTTTTATAACATAACTTCTTATATTGTATCTCATCCCCTACCTTCTTCTTCCTCTGGACTCCTAAAAATAAGTGTTCCGCATTGAGCCATTCCCACTTGATTTTCTACGTCCTACCTTGAAAACCTGAACCTTGAATTCTTGAAGACTAGAACCATTGATCATTATCGAGAGTTTTCTCAAGTGACTCCCGTCATTTGGGATGTAATTAACTATAGGGGCTTGCCTCTATAGGGAACTTGGAACCCAGGTAAAATAAACCCTATTTAATCTTTGTATTAAATAGGGGAATTTGTCGGTCATATATAAAAGGTTCGCAGACCAAACGGATGTCACAAATCTCTTAGTGCCCTCCGAAGAGAACATCGCTGATGTCTACACTTATCTCTCGGGAAGGTGTAGTATTCGCGGTATCAGGCACGATTATGCAAACTATCAGACTAATGAGATCCATTTGGTCTCATTTTTCAAAAAAAAAAAAAACTAAAACACACTACTTTTAAAACTCAAACTATATATCTTTTATACTTAAATTAAATCTCAAAAAATTATTTTCATATATCATATTTTTCAAATAAATCTCACAAATCGAAGAAAAAGTTGACCGACAACCTTCTTCATTAGTTACTCCAAAACCGTAGCCACCATGAATATTTCTGAAATCTTCTACCACTCTATCGACATGTCCATTTAAATCTCCTCCAATAAAAATTCTTTCTTCAAGAGGTATCATTTGTATTAAGTCTTCTAAGTCATTCCAAAATTTATCTTTAGACTCTGTATCTAAACCTACTTGAGGAGCATAAACACTTATAATATTAAAAATCTTAGTATCAATGATAATCTTAAGGGCTATAATTCTATCACCAACTCTATTAATTTTTACAACGTTATCTTTCAAACTCTTATCTATAATTACACCTACACCATTTCTAGTGCGACTCTTACCAGAATACCAAAGTTTAAAACCTAAATTATCAATCTCCTTAGCCTTTTCTCCAACCCACTTGGTTTCTTGAATACATAAGATATTAATTTTCCTATGAATCATAATATCAACTAATTCCATTAATTTATCATTGAGAGTGTCTATATTCCAAGATCCTATCCTAATATTAGTTTCATTAGTTTCATGGACTAACTTCTTTACCCGCATTCGCCCGTAATGATCCCACCCTTGCTTATTTAGCACTACACCCGGGCGCCGGTGTAGCGGCCCTTGCACACTTTTCAGTGTATTCAAGCTATACAGCGCGCCGCTTCCAGGGACGCCCTAACACTTACACAATGATCAAAAGGATTAATGTCATGATTTTTTTCGACAAGTTTTACGCTGACTGTCGTCTACCTAACGCAACCCTCCACTTTTCGCATCCGAGTTTGGGACCGGCAACGACAGTGTTAAATTTAGGGTCTCAATTAAAGGGCTTGAGAAAGAAAGAATTTGTTGCTTGAGATGCTTATAGTCTTGTGGGATTTTTCATTTTCCTTCCTGTTTCTTTTTCTCTATAAATTTAGGGTCTCAATTAAAGGGCTTGGGAAAGAAAGAATTTGTTGCTTGAGATGCTTATAGTCTTGTGGTATTTTTCAATTTTTTGTTAGTTTAAAACTGTCATGACTGTGGCCGACAAACATGATTTCTTAATGGCTCAGTTAACCCGGAGAACCACACCTTTGGTTTAATAAGCTGAAGCAAAAAAACATTACTCACTGAAGCCCTTATTCTTGGAGCCCGAAGGTATTAATTACTTGAAATGTGTAAATTTTCAGAACTGTAATCTTGCTTGAGTATTTTCCACTAGAATTGTTCGACACTGGAGGCTATTAAAGATGCCGGTTGATTTTCGGTGGAATTTATGTAGTTCTCAGTAGCCTTTCTTTTAAATTAGGTTCTGTTACTAAAGCATTCAAGACCTTCCTTTTTTTTTCTCTTCACTAATGGTAATATTTATGCTGATGTGTTGATATCATTTCTCATTCATAATCAAAGAAGATGAAAAAAATAGCAGTGAACTACTGCTCATTATTTTCCTTCAATTTTCTAAGTTGCATCTATGTTTATGGATGCATCATTATTTATTTAAATTTGCAGCAATTAGATTTATATCATAGTAATTTTTAAATTTAAATTGAAAATTATTATCTCAAGTGTGTTATATACTCCTTATGTTCTTCCTAAGACAAGTTTTTACCTGCTTTGGTTTCACATCTACCAAATAAAATGACACCTATGTTTTATGAAGTATCTTAGGGTTGTGGGTTTATAATGGGGATAACATAATTTAACACCACTTTTAACATTAAGAGGATGATTGTAGAAATTCTATATAGTCCAGAATTAGATCTTTTATAAATATGGAATTGGTGTTAGATTAAGAAGCCACGAGGGTTTGTGAATAAAGAACCTTGCTGTCACTAGAATGCCAAAAGGTAAACACATTTGAGGCAAACTGTAATTTTATGTAAACTATTGCAAAGAGGAGTAAATCCAAAGCTCCAACTTCTTATAATTGTTTCGTACTTTTGTGCATTAAAGTTGAAAAATAATTTCATAAAATAACTAAGTTAAGAAAATTGAGATTTACAGGATTTGATCAAGTTTAAACTTTAATGTCTTAAAGTAATAATTACATTATCTTAATTAAAGATGAAAATTTTAATAAAATATAAAAAGGCTAAGGAAGCCATCTTTTGCAAAGCAAAATTTTTAGAATCATGAAGTGCTCTATGATTGATCAAAGAAAATATGCCTGATTATACAATGGGGTTATTGGAGATATAATATGGAAATTTAAAATATGCTCTACGTTTAGATATAATATCTATTTAACTTCAGAAATTTTTTATGGCTTTTCTTAGTATGTTGCTTTATAATTTTTGTAATTAGGCCTTACAGTTACAAGAATGTCAAATTATTGGAGATGAAATGTTTGGTATATTTTTTCAGAATTAATGAGATGAGTATGATTGTGATACTTTTATGGAACAAAGCTTTTGGTCATACAATGAAATTATTGGAGAGGATTATGATGCTAATCTAGTTGAAAATGCTTCAATTTGCAGGGATCAATTTGATTTTATAAGCTGAAAATTGTTGTGGATGCTATTTTGTGTTAAGGCTTAAATGAATTGAGAGCATAAAAAGATTTTCAAATGGTTTGCATGGATCTTAAGAAGATATATGATCAAGGATGGGAAAATTAATTCGATGGTTGTATTAGAGAACATTTTTATGTCAAAGCTATGCTCAATATGATATGTACATGCAAGATGGAGCCTTGACTAATATTGTAATTGGTTGTGAGTGGCCAAGGAGCTTTTAACTTCAATGAGATTATAATGGGGATGAATTATATTCAAACTGTTATATTGGTAATGAAAATGTCTACCAAAATTATATTAAAAGTGAGATATTCTCTTGGATAGTAAATCTAGTGTCCATAAATTGGTTAAATTTTTTTATCACTTGATCCTTCAATCATATCACCAAATAACTACTGTCTTGAAGTTCCCTGAAGTCATACATCATACACTCTGTCCTTTATCTACTATCCATAATCTGATTATCTTCTTAAAAATACTCCATTATTCTAATTTTTACTTCCAAAGAGGTCTAAACTAATAGAAGTATATTATCTGCAAATGGCATGTAACAAAACATCTCACTTTCTATATAGTTTTTGTAGCCATATACATACATATAAATGTGGGTGTGTGTGTGTAAATGATAAAACAAGTAAATAATTATCTATAATTTTTTATCTCTTATTATACGTGCCTTGCATGGAGTATTTTTCTATTTTAGTAGATCAAACCAGCGGACCATCTGCACACCTAAACTAACAGTTAGCACTTCATACAATACTTAACTATGGTGAATGAAAAAAAAATTTCTAATAATAACCCCAAAAAAAGATTGGAATTTGGCTAATGAGGACATTGATGACTTTAGCCTACGACTGATTAAGTTATAACCTGGGTTTAACGTATTTTCAATTTTGGTTTAAAATTATGTTACCTATTGCTTTTGGCGTATTTTTAAGGCATATGGTATGTGCAAGAGAGCTATCATCTTTCCCTCAGAGGCTTGTTTGTAATTCAACCTCTCTTGGTGAAATCTTGATGTTTATAACATTTTGCAAGCTTATATTTGATGATGAGATAACCAACATTGCCTTTTAAAGAATTAATCTAATATTTTCTCTTCTTTGGCTTCTTCAAAAATATCAAGATCTTTGATCTTATGCAGCGTTAACTATATTTTTAGAGGATTCATTGGTTGCCACTTATATGAATGACATTGATAACATTGCCGAAAAGGGAGGTTTTTGGTGCAGCGTTTAGGAGTACAATAGAGGGAAGAGTAGGAAGGAGATAATGGTCAACCTTGGTTTGTGGTTAACCTTTTATTTTTGGTGTTTGTCTCAAAGGTTGCAGCCACCAGCAATCTCCCTTCCTCCCTAGCCCTCATTGCCTGCCTTCTTTCTCTTCCTTCTCTAGTATTAGCTTCGAATGGGGAGAGGGGAGAGGGGAGTTCTCTTGGTTTAAGGCTAATCTTATTGTTATTGGTGTTCCAGAGGATGGTGGCAATGTGAAGAGACCCCTTGGAAAATACCACTGGAGGAGGGGGAGTGAAATGGATGAGAAGGGGGCAAGGGAGAGGTAAAGAGTTAGGTGAGAAACTATTGCTTTGCTTCTTATCAAATGTTGGTGGTTTTCTCCAATGATGTAGGACGTGTAGTTAGGTTGTTATGAGAGAGGGAGAGGAAACTGGAGATTTGCATAGGCAAACATAATAAAATAATAATCATTTAATTAATCCTGAATTATCTGAAAATAGAGGGATGGAAAGATGCTTGAGTGAGAGGGGATATATGTAGTTAAAAAACTACAGTAAGTGCTAGTTAAATTTAATTCATCATATAGTGATTATTAATATGGTTAATAATAAATTATCTCAGCCAAGTTTGATTATCAACAATAATTACTGTTTAATTAAAAGAAGTTGTTATTGAGTTTTCAAATGTTCAGGTAACTGCACTATTATTACTATATTGGAAATTCAAAATTTGCCTTGTTTGTTAAACCATTATTTTGCTCTTTATAATATTGCTGATTGATTTGGTGACTATAATCCTTTTCATATGCTTTATGTAAATTTTCTGATTCATCAGGAGACTATAATCCTTTTCTTATAAACCATTTTATGCTGTTGTGGAATGTGTTTCTGGAGTCGTGTTAAATATGAACTCAAGTCAAATGTCTTTTCTAATCGTATGACTCTTCATGAAAATTTTCATGTAGATATTGTAGCTGTAAACGATCATGCAACTGCAAGGGAGTTGCTATCCATGCTTTCACATTCAATTGAATCACAAGCAAGGTATTGACGACTTCTTATTTTTTGATGCGTTATAATATTATAAAAACTACTGAGATGATGAATGCAATTTTAAGACATGTATGGCTTTCCTATAAATTCTTGGACCTTTGATATACGTTATATATGTGCTCTTATATAAACTAAACTACAAGAATGAAATTTATAATGATATGATAACCATTAGTCAAGTATTGAGCTATCCTTTATGAACAATACCTATGCAATGACAGAATAGTAGGGAGCCATCGGCTGCATGATATAGTTTCTATCTCAAATGGGTATCAAGTTTTCGTGTTATTTTACATTTTAATGATTGAAATGTTCTTTCAAGAGATTTTTGAGGATTATTACTGTGAATATTTTGTTATTCATATGAGCTTATCACTATGCTAACCAGTGAATGCGGTGGATAATAATATATTCACTTCTTAGTAGGTTTTAATAGATTCAATTCTTGGGTTTAGCATAACTGTTTATTTGGCACACATGATTTTACTTGTTTAACCTTAACTAAAACATATATAGCACCTATGCACATAAATTTTTGCCGTGCTTGTAGTGATTATTCGATTTATCTTGCATGCTAAAAGAGAATGCACCATGTGTACTTGATCATAATTTGCTACAAGAGCTAACCGCATGGTTTTAGGATTTTGAGTAACATAAACTTGCAAGCAATAGCATAATGAATGAATCTATCATAGATGCTGTCAAAGCACTATTGATAGTAGACATTTCCAGTAATGCATATATGCTAGGTTGGTTTGTTACATTGTTATCTAAATAACAATGATCTTGACAATATTGTTATGCTATTAAGATTACAAAGTTATCCATTAAATACTATGATTTGGTTCTACGATATCTTACTTAGTATGAAGACCAATTGTCTATCAAGGTTGTGATAATTTAAATAACACCTAATTTAGCATCTAGAGTTCTTTAATTAAGCTTATTATCACGATTCATATTATTTGAGTCAAATAAAAAACACCATTGGTAAGAAAAAGGTTCATATTATCTGATTGAGTCAAATAAAAAACACCATTGGTAAGAAAAAGGGCGGCATGAGTTAAAGAGAAGCAATGATAATTATTCAAATACTTCATTGCTTTCGTATGCTGAAACTTGGTCCCATAAATAAAGAGTTACATAATCAAAATTAAGATAATAGCTCTAGTCTATTATTCAAATACTTCATTGCTTTCTTTGTTCTGTGGCATTTGAAATCTCTTCCCACACTTTTGCATAAAAAGGAAATATGAATATTATTGTATGCATATAACTGTGGACCACATCCCCCCCCCAAAAAAAGGTTTAGGAAACTGTGGGTCTGTTGCTATGTTTGACGTGTAGAAATAATTTTTCCTTAATTATCCATTATTGTGTTTTTATTGATTTCCTTCTTATCGTGATGATTTGAATTTCCCTCCAATTTTATTAGGGTAAGTTTGATCTGTATATATTTATTATTTGCTTGTATTGGTTGAATGAAAAAGTTAGAGACTTTTTCCTTTAAGTTCCTTCTGAATTCCACATTATATAAGAGCGTAAAAAAACCCTTTCCTTTCTCCGCCAAATTCTCTCCTTGCAGCTGCTAGTCCATGCAATACCTTAGTCAGATTTGCTCTCCCCTACAGGTGCTCCTTTGTTGGGCGTCACTCCCTACAGGCTTCCAGACGCAGGCGACGCAACCACTTCTCATGTGTCAATATTCTGAGAGAAATCCTGGATTGGATTTTTCTCTCGCAGCCTAGCCACTTCTCAGGCGGTGCCAATCTTTCAAGCATCTCTCTCGCTACCCAACCACTTTCTAGGCAACAATCTTTCGAGAGGAATCTTGGATTGAATTTTCTCTCTTTAGTGGAAATCAAAACCTGATCCGACCTTTCTCTCCTTATGATTTTCTTTGGTGGAAATCTCATGCATGTGACCAAAATTTGCTTGTCCAGATCCTGAATGGGAATTCTACATCTGGCTGCAACTGCTTCTTCTCTCGTGAAAATCGTATATCGACACAGTCAATTTCTCTCTTTGGTGGACATCCTGTGTTGATGATAAGCAGTCCCTATTGAAACCCTTCTTAACGACACCTCATGACCGAATACAACATGAAAATTTCTTTTTCATCTTCGGAAGTTACTTCTGAACTTAAACTTAGGATTCTTTGTTCTGTGGCATTTGAAATCTCTTCCCACATCACCAATCAGAACTTGGATGACAAAAATTTCTTCTAATGGTCTCAATCCCTGTTCATGTACATCTTTGATAAAGGAAAAGATTATTATTTCACCAAGAAAAATTCTGCACTAGATATTATTGATTCTAAATATCAGACCTAGAAAATTGAAGATCACATGATCACATCATGACTTGTTAATTCCATGACCACTTAAATTGAAGAATACTCTCTCCTATACAAAGCGTCAAAAGATATTTGGGATGTCGCAGGGTAAACCTATTCAAATGTTGACAACACGTCTGAGTTGTTTGACTTTGAAACTAGATTACATGACCTGCGGCAATGTGAGTTGAATGTTATTCAATAGTTCAACACTCTCACTAGATATTGGCTCCAACTAGATATTTACGAAACATGCACATGGAGGTGCTCACAAGTGAAATCAGAGGAAGAATCTTGTGAACTAAACCTCTTCTTTCTATTTGTGAAGCCTTTGCTAAACTATGGAGGGAAGAGAGCAAGAAGAAAATCATGATAGTAGGTGATACCACTGCGAAAAATGTTGACAACTTCATTTTATACACTCACAAATCATCTTAGGACAACAAATTAAAGGGGAACATACCATGGTGTGAACATTGTAGTAAGTTTGGTCATTTGAAGGAGAACTGTTGGAAAATTTATAAAAAATCTGCATATATTAAGCTCAACAAAGTCAAAGGTGATGGAGAAAATCAAGCAAACATAGAATAAAAAAAAGAAGCCTCATGAACACAGTCTATCGGCAAGGAACAACTTGAAACTCTCCAAATACTTTTGGGACAATATTCTGAGGCTTCTACCACATCATGATAGTTTTTCATATGCTCTTGTTACTCTCAACAAGAAGAATCAGCATTGGATAATGGACTCTGAAGCTTCTGATCAGATGATAGGTGATATCACTGTTTTCCAATTCTTCCATTCTTGTCAACACCATTCGCAGTTAGAATCACAAATGACGCCCTCTCATCTTTAAAAAGAAAAGGAAGTGTGAAACTCACAAAGGATCTTATTCTTCAATCTATATTTTTTGTTCCTAAACTTAAGTGTCATTTACTGTGTACCAATAAACTTGTGACATGAATTGTGTTACTAAAACCACCCTAATTTGTGTGGTGTTTATATGATGGACTCGCGGAACGTGATTGGCAGTGCTGACACTTATCGTGAATTTTAAGTACTCACTAAGTCTCCCATTTCAAAAGGACTGTCCCACCATTCACAATCCTATGAGTCTTGTATCGAGTCTGTTTCTCATGAGAGTCAAGTTATGTTATCATTTTTTGTCTTGGACATTTTAATTTCTATTATATTGAAAAATTGTTGTCTTTGGACATTTTAATTTCTATTATATTGAAAAATTGTATCCTCCTTTGTTTATCAACAAAAAAAGCTTAGTTTCTATCAGTGTGAAATTTACTAACTTAATATATTTGACAACTGTACCCAAATCTAAATAAAAACCAACACATCCATTCTCTATGATTCTCCATGATTCACAATGATATTTTGGGCTCTCAAAAATAAAAAAGACAAATGAGGCTAAGTGGTTTTTCATATCATTAATGATCTAACCCTAACCAGTTAAACCTTTCTTATGAAGGAAAAATTTGAAGCTACCGACATATTTGAAACCTTCCACAACATAATTCTTACCCAATTTCATGACAAAATTCAGATTCTCAACTGATAATGTAAAAAATTACTATAGTTCCAACCTTGTCCCTTATGCTTATCTATAAAAATGACATTATTCATATAAGCTCTTATGTTGACACTCCCCAACAAAATGATGTGACCGAGAGAAAGAATGGACATCTCCTCAAGGCGGCCCATTCAATTATATTCACTAACAATGTACCCAAATACTTCTAGGGGTATGTAATTTTCGCATTCACTTATCCATAAATAGGATGCCCGACAAAGTGTTAAACTTTAACAAACATCTCAACACCCTTATAATATTCTACCCCCACATTCAGTCTTTCACCTCTAACATACCATTAAAATGAGATACCATTTAGGAACCTCAAGACCACCTTCCTTATATCCCTAATGAACCCACTCTTCTCCCACTATCTCAAATCAGTATGAAAAATTAATCTATTACTCCA
Source organism: Phalaenopsis equestris (assembly GCF_001263595.1). Classification (NCBI taxonomy): domain Eukaryota; kingdom Viridiplantae; phylum Streptophyta; class Magnoliopsida; order Asparagales; family Orchidaceae; genus Phalaenopsis; species Phalaenopsis equestris. The sequence goes on from NW_018164576.1 coordinate 518,908, forward strand.
CTAAATCTCACAACTCCCATTAAGAATCAAGAACTCTGTGTGTACTTCAGAAAGAAAAAACCCAAGGAGCATGTACGGGACATATGTTAAATCAAGAATGAAAATCACCAGAACTAATAACTCACACACTCCCCAAGTATTCACACAAAAGTTGGGTTAACACATCATGAGAACCAAAAGGAAGGAGCACAATGATGCACAAACCACCCGATATAAGAATTTGTGACCTATGGAAAATTATCATCCCCTTACAAATTTTTTGTTCGAAAGTTGGATAATGTGCAGGTCCCAAATTTAATACAAGAGGCCTTGTCTATCCCTACTGGGAAAAAGAATGCGGAACTGCTGATAATGGTACCTGGATCATAACTCTGCCAGTTGAGAAGAATTGTAGTTACAAATGGGTATTCATTGTTAAATACAAAACATATGGGAGCATAGAAATTTTCAAGACTATACTTGTAGCAAAAGGGTTCACTTGTTTTATAAAATTGACTATTAAGAGATATTTGCACTAGTGGTGAAACTCAACCACAATTAGAGTATTACGACCATTGGTTGTCAACCGGGACTGATCTTTACATTAGCTAGACATAAAAAATGTATTTCTTAATAGGGATCTTGTGGAAGAAATGTATATGGAGATACCTTTATGATTAAATAACACAAATAACCAATTGGTGTGCAAACTAAATAATTTATTTTATGGGTTGAAACAATCTCCCAGAACATGGTTCGAAAGTTTCAACATGACTATTCTTGCCAATTGGTACTATTAGTATCAGGTTAATCACACTTTGTTTATGAAATCAAATCAAGAAGGTATGATATCCTTATTGTGTATGTAGATGTCATTTTTCTCATAGGAAATGACACAATGAAACTTGAAATAATCAAAAGAATAATATTTTTTGAATTTGAGATCTAAGATTTTGGAACTTTAATATACTTTATGGGAATGAAAGTAGCTAAATTCAAAGAAGGTATTGTCATATCCCAGAGGAATTATATCATTCTATTATGAAAGGAGACATGAACGTTGGGGTGCAAACAAACAGCTGCTCATATGGATCCTAATTGACAGGCATCAAAAGGAGAGAATTATACCCTAGTTGAGAAGGGGATGTATCAAAGACTCGTGGGAAAACTTATTATCTTTCACACACAAGAAATGACATTATTTTTTGGTGGGTTTAGTGAGCCAACATATGAATGATGCAAATGAAGATCATTTTGAAGCGGTCTCTTGAATGCTAAGATACCTAAAGGTGACTCCATGACGTGGATTGATGTTCAAGAAAATTGAGAACCATAATTTTGAGATCCATAAGGATGTTAGCCAGGGAGGTGAGCTGACCGACAGAAGATTTCTGTTCATTTGTATGGGGTAACCTAGTTACTTGGAGAAATAAAAAGTAAGCTATGGTGATAAGAAGTCATGCAGAATCTGAGCATCATACCCTACCCTGACCCTAGAAATTTATGAAGGGACGCGACTAACAAAATTACTTATGGAATTACAAATGGAGAACAAAAAACACTGTTAAGATGTTCAGTAATAGTTAATCAATCATCAATGTTGATGACTCTATGGTGTGGATTGATGTTCAAGAAAATTGAAAGCCGTAATATTGAGATCCATAAGGATGTTAGCTAGGGAGGTGAGCTGACTGAAAAAAGATTACCGTTCCTTTGTATGGGGTAACCTAGTTATTCGGAGGAATAAAAAACAAGCTATGGTGATGAGAAAAACAAGTGACCTAGTAACATGAAACGGTCTTTTGAATACTAAGATACCTAAAGATGACTCCATGATGTGGATTGATATTCAAGAAAATTGATAACCATAATATTGAGATCCATAAGGATGTTAGCTAGGGAGGTGAGCTGACTGATAGAAGATTACTGTTCATTTGTATGGGGTAACCTAGTTACTTGGAGAAGTAAAAAACTAGCTATGGTGACAAGTTGTGTAGAATCTGAGCATCGTGCCCTAGCCCTAGGAAGGCTATGGTGACAAGAAGTCGTGTAGAATCTGAGCATCGTGCCCTAGCCCTAGGAATTTATGAAGGGATGCGGCTAACGAAATTACTTGTGGAATTACACATGGAGAACAAAAAAACTATTAAGATGTTCAGTGATAGTTAATAAATCATCAATATTTCAAAGAATCATGTACACTATTATCAAACCAATTAGATAAAGATTGAGAGGCACTTCATATATTAGAAGACCAGTGGAGGGGTTGTCCAATTAAGCTATATCCCAACTAAGTATTAGATTGCAGATATTCTTACAAAGACTCTTCTTCGACACCACTTTAGTGATCTCAACAACAAATTTGGGATGAATCTCATATATAACCCAAATTGAGGGGGAGTGTTCGTATGCCTATAACTGTGTACCACATGGGCCCACCCACAGTTTAGGGAAACCATAGGCCCACTACTACATTTTAAGGGGGGATTATTCTCCTTTAATTATCCATCATTGTGTTTTCATTTCTTTCCTTCTTATCATGATGATTTAATTTTCCCTCCAATTTTATTAGAGTTAATCTAGTTGTATATATTTGTTATTTGCTTGTAGTTCCTCTAAGAAAGTTCTTCTAAATTCCACAATTATAGTAGGATTAAGTTTTAAGAACTTTTAAATTCTATTAGAACGTTTAGATATCACCCCCAAATATACCCCACTTAGCAGTTTTCTAAAAAAGGTAAAACCGTATGCTAGAAATGGCGACAAGTTGTTGGGAGGCTTGTCGAACTAGGAGGCTGCTAGCTGCAGTAATGCATTTGCAGGAAATTTTGCAAATTAAGGGATACTGGCTAACTGCCATCAGGAAAAGTGCCAGCCCTCCTTACCAGAAAAGTTCTGAAATCAATCATGAGGGGACTCTTAGACAGAAAAATGATTAGCATTGTTTCTTTCCATTTTGGAAAGATGTGGCGATACTCAATCTTTAACCTCACGCTGGTTTGCAAACATTGTGCAAGCCAAACTTGCTACTCTATGTTTTGAATTAAGGTCTAGCCAACCTTTTTGTGAGAAGGTCAGCAATCTGATTGGAGGTGGAAAAACAGAACTCACATAACTCACAGAACTCGTTATTAAAATTTTCCCAAAAGAAAAGTAAATCTACATCCATATGTCTAGTTTAATTACTATTAGGATGATAAGTCTCATCATTGGCTTGGGTGGATAGTAATGCTCTTGCATCTGAGCGTCGCATGTGAATGGAGTAATCTAAAATTCATTGTCATTTGCACTCCAAGAGTAACACCTTTTGCTAGTTGTCATCCAATTATAAAATTATATTTCTTCTTATAGTAATGATTGGCCTGGTAGCTTGAAATACCAACGCAGGAACGAACGGTCGGATGGAGGAAAATTTTTTTAAACATTTCATTTCTTAAAAAAAGAACATATAAAATAAAAAAGAGTCATCCCATTTCACAACCTTTTAATTTACAAGAGTTCATTCATATTTAAATTGTTAGATATTTAAATTGTTACAACTAGAAGAAAAGTAAAAACTTAAATCCTATATATTTTTTTTTTGGCTCCTCGACGTCTATATATAGTGTTTTGGATTCATTTATTCTATAAGAGATTTTACTGAAAAATATTTTGCAGTTGAATATATGGGTTAAACTACTTGGTAGGTGAAACATTTCTAAATTACATCAATTCACATTTTAAAAATATTTTCATTAAAACATAGTCAATAATAAAAAAGAGACAATGAAGAAATTAATTTTCTATTTATTTTTATTTATTTCAATTATAAGTAGGATGCACCATTTAAATGTGTATCAAAAACACACATTTAACGTTTTTCATAATCCACAAAAAAAGGTAGAAAATCATTTTCATTTTATGTGCACTGATATATTGCATCTCCAACTATTATCAGAGTGTGACCCCACATATGCATATATATATATATATATATATTTATATAAAAGGGAGGATACAATGGTTTTAGTGAGTGGGTAAAAAGAGTTCACTCACAAGGATTACAACTTACTCAAAAGGAGACATAATCCACATTTAATCCCCAAAATTATAAAAAAGGAAAAAAACTCCTAATCATAGTGGGTGCAGTCGGTGGATTTGTCACTTCCCCTTCCTCTAGATCTAAGGAGGGAGCCCAACAACATACTGAGATGTGGGCTTCTGCCCGAAACTATGAGACAATCATCCTGAGAATTACTGAGTTCTAGCATTCCTTTTTTCTTCTTTCTAGATTTGTAAACCTGCCAATCATCTGCCAGAGGTAGTCCTGTCTGATCAATAGGTGGATCTTCGATGGAGAGCTCACCCCGGGGGATATGTTGATTCGTAAACTGCTGATCTGATTTGGCCTGCAGCACACCTTGATCCTGGCGCTCCTCCAGGACTTAAGTGCCCTTGTCTCTCGCAATAGGTGGTTCCAAGACACTTCGGATAGCATTTGCTACAAAAAAATTTCTTAGTATTTATGATCTGAGGAAGAACTGCCTCAACAATTGTGAGAAAAAACTGTTGATCTGGTTGGTGAGGAGTAGCCTAATGAGTCAAATTCTCATTCAACATTTCTGGAAGATTAGCAGTTTATGCTATATTTTTCACCACATGGATGATGTTGTTACCGATCTCAAATTTGAGTGAAGCCTGAAGCATTTGATAGGGGTGTGCCCAAATAGTTTACTGTGATTGCAGTAGTAGGGTCTTTGTTCTGCAACAATTGGCTGTTAATACCCATTGTGGGTAGTACCAAGTCATATTTCATCTACATCAGGGAGGGTGATATCCCTTTCAACAAGGATTCTTGCAACCAAAGGGTTGAAGGTGGGTATATCCAATTTCATAGGCCTCCCTAGTGCAGCTCCAATAGAATAGAGGACTTGGTGATTGAAGTAGTGCAACTTTAGGTCAAGTTAGTTTAAACCAGATTGGAACTATAGGTGGATTTTAGCTAGGGTCAAATTCAGGAGACCACTTGAGCAGTTTCATATATTTCTCATCTATTTTCATAAATTTTTTTGAAAATATTTTGGCATAGTCTTCCACTTTAGATAATTGTATCATCATATGTCTTCCATTAAAGAGGCCAACCTTCCTAATCTCAATAGTTTGAGATCTTCAAAAACCTTTCGAACGATTTCCATTTTAGGATGTCTCGATTGGAACTTCCCAGTGAGGGTAAACCAGGTTGGAAACTTTAACATCAGAAAAGAATAAAGCTAGTTTACCACCCTTCCTACTCGTCTTCTTGACGAGGTTGCAATCCCCCTGGCCTTCGAATGATTCATGATAAACCTGAGGGAAAATCTGATCTGATCCCACAATGCCAACCATATCAATAAAAGAAACCTTCCCAAGGTTTAAAATTGAAGTAGTCGGTGGTTGAGAAGGAGCATAAGCCACGGAACATAAGCCATGGAACAATGAGTTATTTTACATTTGAAAAATATGAAACTTACAATTTTAAAGAAAATATTGAAAATAGTAAAAAATAATTGCAATTGATTTCATTAATAAAAGGAACTATTGTAAAAAAAAAAGCAAAAAAAGGAACTATTGTAAAATAAAAATATATTTACTCACATGTTCAATGTAATTGGTTGTCATTTCCTCAAATGAAACTAAACCTTTGGTGTACCTATAATAACAATTTAGCTTTGATTATCTTTTGTTCATTTTAATCTTTCTTTTGTATTAATTTTTATTTCACTATTATTATTTTTATTAGATACATTCATTTATTATTTACCTACTTAATTCACTACCCGTGAAGTATCCAATCAAGTACTTTAACAATACCTTTACCTTAATATTAAGTTTTTTCATCAAATAGTATTAATACATGAATAATATTAATATATATATATATATATATATCACAAATAAATTATTTAATTTTCAATTTTTTTATGAAGTGACGTTTAAACCTCTTTTTGGCTTGCTTGAACTAGGAGCAATTTAAGTATGCTTTTTAAATCTTAGGATTCTTAATTTTTTAATTTAACTTAATATTAATAACTTATAAATGTTAAATTGAACTTCATTCCTGAAACTTTTCTCCCATATTAAAGACCCTTTCTCCTAATTTCAATTGCAAAAGCCATATCCAAAGTTTAACACAATTTAATTAATTTAAATTTTAGATTTTCTGAAATTTCTCATAAATCATAAAACTTGGGAACCCCTAAAATTTTGTTTCAAAATTACTTGCACATGAAAAACTCTCTTTCTCATTATTGCCTTCTTATGTCTATATTTGAAGCACACAAACTTGCTCGAGCTTCTCTCTACACAAGAATTGTCGCTCGAATGGGGAGGTGTCCCTCGATCTTACCCCTTCCTCCCTCGAACACATCTCTCGTCTACATAGTTAACCGAGCTTACACGATTGCTTGGAAGCTCTTTCCGCTCACGTTATCACTAAGGGTTTGTTTGGGGCAGCTGCAGCTTATCCAACTTATCCTGATAAACTGCTTATCCAGATAATCTGGTGATAAGCAGTTGATCCGGATAATCTGTCTGTCTGTTTGGTTTGTGCTTATTGAGAACAGCTGATTCTGAAAAAATGACCAAACTGCCCAGATTCTGAATAAGCTGGAGTTGTTTGTTTTGTGCTTTCTGGAGAGCTTATTTGAATTTTTTTTAACAAAATTATTAACACTCTCAACGTAATCATAAAAAAAAAATGAGAAGATTGAAAAACATATGTGAAAATACAAAATATTTATATCACTGAAATATTTATCACATCAGAAATACAGAATTACCCAAACAAATGTTAAAAATACACCATAACACACTAGTACATACTGTAATGAGACCCAACAAAGAAGAAAAAATAACATGTCAAAATCATAAGGAGAAAAATAATAATATTGACTTTTACATGCAGTAGCATATCACGTGTCACTATGACCGACTCTGTCACTGCAGAACCCTGAAGAAACCTGTCTGACTGGGATACAGTAGAAACGGAAGCAGTCGAAGCAGATGCGGTGTTCTGAAATGTTGATATCAACGAACTCCGTGTCGGGGCGTCTATCTGGGATATAATAAAAAAAACAAAAAAAAATATCTTTAACAAAAATACTCGGATGAACAAGCAGCGAAAGGAAAAACATCCAACAACATCTTCACGGGAATATACAAATTGGAGAGCGGCAGAGGATCAAGGAGATAAAAAATGAGGTTACCAGTGAGAACAAGAACAGAAGAGGGAGGATTTCTTCGAACCGAAGATGGAGGAGTTCGCTGAATGGAATGCGGAGGAGCGAAAAGCTAACAAAGGATTTCTTCGAACCGAAGACGGAGGAGTTTGCTGAATGGAATACGGAGGAGCGACCAGAATAAGGAGGGGCGAAAAGGTAACACAAGGCGATGGAGATGGAGGATTGCTGAGGAGTGCTACGCACGGGATCGAGCCTTTGCGAAATGAAATTAGGGCAGAGGAGGGGCGCACGAGATCCAGACGACCGAAATTAGGGCAGAGGAGACGGGAGTGGCAACTGTTGTCTTTCGACAGCATTAAACGCGGATCGTGGGGAGGACCCCGCGATCCGCGTATAATACAAAAATAAAAACAGAGTTTCCCCAAACGTGCTTTCACTGCTCTTTCTAAACAGGCGGTGGCGTTTTGAAAATGTCATCGCTCTAAATAAGCTGTCCCAAACGCAGCCTAAGATTGATGCGGGTCTCCCTTTCCTCCCTCACACGTAGTTTGCTTGCTTAAAATGAGTTAGTTGAATGCTTCTCGAGCTGTTTGACTCATCTGTGTAAAGGTATGCTCGCAGTATCGTCACTTATTATATTCTCTCTCTTGCTCTCGTGTTCTTGCTTGTTGCTTCACCCTCTCTGGTTTGTCCTTGTGCGTTCGATTTAAATGAACAAACGGATAAATCCCTCGTATTAGATTTTCTCCGGGTGGCAATGCAGTTAATCGAATGACATTTTAAGTAGCCATTGTAACCAAGTAATTTTATAAATTTTTTTTATATAACTTTACTGAAATTGATTATGTTATCAATTACTTTTTTTTAGTAATACTAATTATTATTACAATAGAAGTCTCATGCCTTTGCTCCTTTCTTGCTTGAGTTCATACTTTCTGTCAAACACCTTTTAAAATGTTCAATCCAATTTTGCCAATGGGTTATACTAGCATATAAAATGTAAGGGAGAAGCGAAGAGAAAGAAAGAAAGAGTCTAGAGTGAGAAGTTTTGGGAGTCTCTGGAAAGAGTTTATTAACAAAATATTGCATAAATTGGTCTCTCCCTATGTTCCCCTATCTATAAGTTTTGATCGAGCCTTATGCGCTAAAGGTAAAACTACAAATCGAGATACATTAATAAAAAATATTGCATAGCAAGTCACAATGGTTACTTGTTGTAACATATATGTGGTGAATAATCTGATTACCCTAGAATTTTTGTATGGCTGGTATTTGATTTAGTTACCAACTTTTATAGGGCAAGTCTTGGATCTGACTCGGTGAAGTCGTTGATCTTCAGAGTAAGTTTGGGCAAGTTGCTCATGCTGTTTAACAATTGTGCTAAAGATGTAATAAGCAAGGTTGTGAAAACCGGGCCGTCCATCGAACCAGAAGAAAGAGATGTTCAAGGTTTATATGTTCAACCGGGGTCTTACCATATGACGTAATGATCATAAAATATTTAAACATAATCAAAATTATGTAATAAAAATTAGAATAGTAAAATTAAAAAAATTGATTAACTGTAAAACAAAAGCTAAAAAAAATAAAAATTTAACAAAAATTTCTCCTTACGATGAATTATAAAATTATATTTCTAATGAATGATAATCTGCAACTTATATTTTAAATTATACATGAAGTAGTCCACTAAAATCATAATAGATTGAAAATCAAAATTTTATCAATAAAAAAATGCGTAACATTTCACAAGTTATTGCATCATTTTGAACATAAAGAAAGTTTTTACCTGATTTTGTAAGAGCAGAAATTTACATCCATAAGAATATGAATTAAATTTTAATAAAAAAATTATTAAATAATCTTTAAAGCAAGGTTGTTAAAATCGGACTGAACCGACCGATCGAACTTTGAACCGGTAGGTTAGCTTATTTCTGTATAAAGCTAATATTTAATTATTTATTTTAGCTTATTTGATTTATCATACAAAAGAATGTGACTATTTTATATATAGAAAGTTGTGATTAAATGTCTGTTTGAAGTTGTTGTAGCTTATTGAATAATCTGCTGATAAGCTGATTAAAAATATTCTGTTGATAAACTAGGTAGGGCTATTACAAATTTTTATTTTTATGAAAAAGCCAGACCACAGCCAGAAAGTTGTCACCGCACCTAGATAGGCGTGGTGTGAAAATACTATTTTCAGCATTTTGAAAACTCACTAGCTGCCAAAATGCAGTTTACCCAAACAAAACGCACCGCAATAAATAAGCTATTTCAAATGGGCCCTAAAATGGAGCAGCCCTTTAGAGAAATGTAATGTTTTGTTTTATCCGCTTCCTTGAATAGTGATATTTGATATTATAAGAGGAATGTAGAGATGAGGTTGTGGTTGTGACTATTTTATCCGCTTCCTTGAATAGTGATATTTAAGAGGAATGTAGAGATGAGGTTGTGGTTGTGACTTCCAAGTTTCATTAAGTTTTTAATTAATCTTAATTTTCTCTCATCTACATTTTACTTTTAGATTATTAAATATTGAAGGAATCAAATACGAAATACAAGATTTCAAATATGAGATTAGTCATTCAAATATTAAATATTTTTATATTTAAAATTATTGAATTTACTTTTGTGTGTTTTGTGTTTTATAATGCAATTTTGATCATTTTTAGTTAGTATTTGCGTGTAATATATCATTGTTATATTATTTATGTCTTATTTAATTAATTTTTATATTCATTACATCATCTGACTCAATCCCCGGTTCAACCCCGATCGAACTAATGAATCTTGAACATTTCCTTCTTCCGGTGTGATATCCCCGTTCCGGTTTCCACAACCTTGCTTAAAATTCAAAATAGTCGTCATGTACATTTAATATTGAAAAACTTTCAGAAAGTTTGTCATCCGGTTTCCACAACCTTGCTTAAAATTACATTTAATATTGAAAAACTTTCAGAAAGTTTGTCAAAATGAAAACGATGAGATTTAAATTTTTTGTTATACAGGAAGCGTGTTAGATACGATAATAGGGAAATTTACATACCATTAAATTTATGATTTACCTTTATGTAAATTTAGTGAGTCTTGGGAAAATTTAAATGTACATGATTGCTGATGTCTTTCCCAAAAAAAAATGATGGATTGGGTAAATCAAAGCGATAGGAAAATTTAATAATATCCTTTAAGAGGGAAATCAAAACGATAGGAAAATTTAATAATATCCTGTAAGAGGGAAATCAAAGCGGCTCCCTGATTTGGAAAATCGAAGCAATAACACCCTTGAGATTATTTTCACCCAGTTCTCCCAAACCGAAACTTGTTCGCTGGTTCACCGGTCGAACCGGTGGTTTGAGACGATCTGAAACAATGACGCTGAAGCGGTTTTATTATATGCTTGGACCGGATCACTGACTGGTTCACGGTCGAATCAGTTGGACTGGCCGGTCCAGTCTGGTCCGATCCAGTTTTTAAAGCATCGGTAACAAGTCCTCCAAATGCGCCTCAACATGATTAGATTCCTGTGATTCATCCTGATCTTGGAGAGTCCATGTTTACTTGAAGTAAGTTCATATTGGGCAAGTTCACCCTTGTTTGGGCAAGTTCAACTTCCTCTGGACCATGCTTTTTCAATCTTTGGAATATTTGCATTTACTAATGTATTTGAGTCAATGTGCTCATTAGCAATGTAAAAACTGTTACATATGAACTATATATGGATCAAATAAAGGGACCTGCATCAAACAAAGGACCTGTGTCTTATAAAATTTTATTTTAAATAAGTATAATGGTAATCCATTTAGGTCATATTGGTGCCTAAATTGTTTGTGGGAAGGCTGTGGTCTGTTTAGGAGATGGGTCCGTAAGGTCTGTCGGCTTAGAAAGTTCTATGGAATCTTTTGAACCGGTATGCGGACTCTTCTGATTTTTCAGAACATAATGGTGCCTGAAGTATAACACAGCATATCAAGAAACTACATTTTATATTCCTTTGCATCTGTACATTTTTGTTCCTTTATTTTGCATTACATTGATATAATCTCCTTAAATTATGCTGACTAAAGATTTTATTTATTTATTTATTTTTTTGTTTTGGACTACCAGGAATGTAATTCTCAGTGACCTCACTAAACTCATGTCTTGTCTTAATTTGTTGGTGAGTATTCTGTTCAACATACATGTTAAATCTGCTTTACATGATAGTTGTCATGCTTTTTAACTTTTCCCGTCACTGTAAGAATTGTTCTGATCGCTAATGGCTTATTTTATAGTTTGATTCTCGTCAATTTAGTTGTTTCTATGATTTTGTCTTCTTTATCTGCTGTGAGAACGGGCAGAAGAATATCAGTAAGTTTCTTCCTTCTTGATTGTCTTGTTCATTCTATATTTATGCGTTCTTTTCTTAATTTTGCACCTTGAATAATTTTCTCAAATGATATACAGCTGTAAGCAGGGCTATCACTGCCTGGAGATTGGTTTTAGCAGGGAGATTCCGCTTACTTAATCAGTGGTGTTGTTTTGTTGAGGTAATTCTAAAGTTACGTGCTGTAGCTAGATACCTTGTTCCCAACTGTTTGCATCAACGCCTTGCATCTACCATCATCCTCATAACCCAACTCTGTAGTATGAGCCGCCTGGCCTGCCTCTTTTTAACCTATATCCTCTTCAGGCTTAACTTCTTTCAGCTCCAAAAACTTAGATATAGAAAGTTGCCTCTGAACTTTGCAGGCTAATGTGCTTGCAATGCTCACCATTGTGGGCTCCGAAAATTTGACGCCCTAGAGTATTTTTACTTTATATTACGGGTCAAATTTTCAGAAGACATTGTATTGTACATAAGACACTACCCATAAATTTCACTCATTTTGTAATGACTTTTTTATATGTGGTTCAAGATTTTCCATAGGCATAAACCCTTATGGTTAATTCTCCCTCCCGATGATGGGAGGGCACTTTTGACTAAGGCTAATCACTAAACATTGAATATTCAACGTCTAGTAGTAATAGACTTAAGACTTAACTTATAAAATTGATGGCCTTGAATTTAAAATAGATAGTGGGGGAAATGATGACGTACTCGATCAAGATTTTATGGTTTTGGTCCTCCCGGGTCGTTGTGATCTATGATCTACTTAGTCAGTGGAGGTACTCAACCCAACCTCACTTAAGTATCATTGTCACCAACCATGTATTGCAACATCTAAGGGATTCTTATATGTCTACGTTAAATGTTTGTCTAAGATGATAGATTTAAGTTGACCTTAGCTGACAAAAGTCTTTGTATCAATCAATTATACTATTGTGGTTCACAACTCAAATGATAGAAAGTCATTGATGAATATTTAAGCTGCATCCATAACCATAATATAATAGTGTCATTTGGTGACAATCACCTGGTTTGAGGACTCTGGTCATAACCGCTACTTTTTTTAAAGGCTTTAGGCCAAACCGTACGGACAAAGGACTCGGGCTGCATCCTTGCTAGCGTGAGATTTCTTTGAATGTGAATATAATGATACACTCAATGTGACATTCGCTTTTTGCGGCCTAAAGTCGATAAAACATATATCATTCTCGACAAATTATTGCGGAGTGCAGACAGATTTGTTTTTTAAGTATATGTGATTTAATTTTAAAGTAGTTGCTTTGGTTTGTTGCTTTAAAATTTATCCTTTCGGTTGAGCTTTTTCAGTCAACGCAACCATCATTAGGGATTTGGATATCTAAAACACTTATGTTTGAAATTTATTTTAAAATTTTAATGCTTGAATATTTATAAATTGTCAATTTTGTCAACTTCAGTTTTTATGCGGGGATTTGGATATCTAAAACACTTATGCTTGAAATTTATTTTAAAATTTTAATGCTTGAATATCTATAAATTGTCAATTTTGTCAACTTCAGTTTTTATGGGTAGGATCTTACTTCGAGATTTGGATATGCAAATTCTTGCATGTGATTTGGATATTATTGAAATTTACCAGACTCTTCAACTCTAGTCCTTAAATGGAGGAGGATCTGACTAATTAACTTGGACTTATAACCCAACCCTATAGATAAGGCGGTTTGATTGAGAGTGTGCCTAGTTTGATGATTTTGAATTTGACTTTTAAAATATGAGGGCTCTTAATTTTGAAATAATCACTGGTTGTCAAAAGAACTTTGTATATTTATTAGAGCAAGAACTATTGGAGTGTATGTTTAACGTTGACATGCGCAACATTCTCAGATCATTTAAGTTTAAACACTTAGGGTATGTTTGAGACAGTTTTTTGTTTGTTTTGTTTTTCAGACCGCCACCACAATTCTGTTTGGAAAACTGCTTTCTTGCTGTTTTTTAAAAAAATTGGGCGGTAGAAACAGACTAAGCTGTTAAAATGTGGTGACTGCCAGAAAATTGTGGTATGATTTTTTGAAAATAAAATAAATTTTTATTAGTCATCGCAGTTTTTTGAAAAACAGTTTCTTTCACTGCTCTTCTTCAAACAGTTGCAGCTGCCCCAAACATACCCTTAGTCGATTTGGTGGAGCACATGTGGGTTGATTTTGCTAATATACATACATTTTAATGCACTTGCTTAATGCAATTGCATAGATTTTGGTACACACGTTTGATGCAATTATGTAGAGTTTTGTGCTCTTTGAAATGTAAAAAGTGCAATAGACATACCTATAGAATTCAATTGCACACTTTTTAAAATACTTGAAATTTTTTAAGACATTATGTCATAGTTGGAAAGATATCTTCAAATGTCGATGCAAGCTTTGAAATGCTAACGTGCTTGCATGTCTTATTTCTTAAAATGCATGTATGTAGCTTGAAGACATTCAAACTACTACTTGCACACATCTTAAAGCATTTACATAAATATCAAGATATCACCTCCAAGTTGAGTGTCACTTTATCAATTGTCAAAGAACTACTACTTGCACACATCTTAAAGCATTTACCTCCAAGTTGAGTGTCACTTTATCAATTGTCAAATCACGGAGTTAAAATGTTGCGCGAATATTTTATTTTTATAATATGCCCAAAATCACATTTTGACTTTTTTTTTAAATCGCATCCTGTTATCTTAGTAAGTTTAGTAAATTAAGGCAAGCGACAGAACACTTGCATGCATTTAATACTAATTTTATACTATCCCATGCAACTTTCTTGGACTTTATGATCAAGCGTTTAGCATGATGGGGCACGTGTCACCAGCACTAACTTTAGTGCATTTGTAAGACACTTGCACAAGGTTTGATGCATTTGTAGGTAGTCTTTCAATGCGTGCATATATTTTTAAAAGCATTTAAATTCGTTAATAACTTCTGAAATCATTTACAATTTTGAATATTTGCATGAAAATACTAATTATCGAGATCTATGTACCAAAATTCACCTTCTATCCGCTTGTGCAATTGGGTTGCAGATTCGATGGTGTAGAGATGAATTAGAATATTTTAACTGTGGAATGACATTTTTTTTGTTTCATGTTTGGAAATTAGTGAAGCGGATCCACACGATATCTAAATATAAGAGATTTCTTAGTTCAAATCCATATAATTTTCTTTCATCTTTATTGTGTGCGAGCTTCTAAATTATTCAAGGGTGCTTGGGGATGATTTATTATGTTTACTTTTAGTCTCTTTTATTCTTTATATTTGGCCTCAATTCACATTTAGCACTGCTTACATGATTTTGCAAGTGTTCCTTTTATTCTTTATATTTGGCCTCAATTGACATTTAGCACTGCTTACATGATTTTGCAAGTGTTCAATTTTCTTTTAATATTACATTTGATTTATTTAAATTTGATCATTTTTGTGCTCAACAGATATTTTTAAGTTTTATTTTTTCATACATCCGCGTAGATAAAATTTCGACTATCTCTCAACATCGTCCTCACATGAGGGGCTGCTTAGAGAGAACCAGGTTTACCTGTCACGCTAAAAAAAAGTTGTATTGGTGTTGTAAACACCATTTCCTGGTGATCATCACCTACCACGCTACAAAGATGTATAAATTACATGCATGAAAATTCACATTTCTCCACCACCTTATGAAAAATGCATATAGATACTCAATTTTGAATTACCCACCACATCACTAGCTTCACATTTGAGTTTCATTTCAATGCGCTACGATAAATGTGTATAGGGTTTTTTGAATTACCCACTACGTCGCGTACGAGTTTTGTCCCACCATGTTATGAAAAGCTTATATATGGTTCCAAAATTTCTGAAGTCTGATGACATTCTTTGGAAGAAAATGATTGCAATTCATGTAACCAAGAAGAAATTTCCTTACTCTTTGATTAGCCATATCATTCTTTATCGTAATCATGATATTCTTAGTGTCTTCAGTCAGGTGATGGTTGTTATTCGATCAAATCTTTCTATTCATTCATGATGGATATGGGTGTGCAATACCGACGGATACTGCATTTGAAATTATATTTTTCACTCTAAAGCTGCCAACTTGGCCGGATTATTTTTATGAGAAAAGTTTCTAACAAGTTCCCCATGTTTAAATAAATGTATCGTCCTATCAACCATCTATCATATGTTAAGAAAAAAATTGAAGAAGACTTTCTTGCTTCTTCTGTTGCTATATTATCTTCAATATTTAAAGGTTAGCATATAATATTTTTTAATATAAAATCTCCTATCGATGAATTGGATTCTCTTTTAACCACTTGGATTTACTTTAAGGAGTACTTTTAAGAACTGAGATGTTTTCTTTTTCTTTGTTTCTGTCATTTGAAGGAAAGAAATGATAAAATGCTTCTCTAAGAAAAGTAGAATGTCCTCTGGGTTGAAATTGTCAATTTTGTCTAGTTCTAGATAAAAATGCTAGAGGAAAAAAAAAAAAACTTTTAGAATCAAGAAAATTATGGAGGAGGTTCCACTACTGATTAGACCGTCATAGCTTCTCTCTCTTGTGTCATTTTCTTTTTTTTTCCTAGCTTTGGTATTGTTTTTTCTTTGATCTTGTTTTAATATTTATTATTCATGTTTATTGCTAAATGATAAAAGCTCACTCAGTTTTTCCTTTTGAAAAATATTTATGCAAAATTATTTTTCATAAAGTAAATTTAAAACTTCATTTATAATGATAGGTTTTCATGAAGAATGAGTAGTCATACTTCGAACTCCAATTTGCTAGTTTTAGGATAATGATGATGAGGATAACCAAATGCAGATGCTAATACATGTTAAATTTTGGTGGAAACCGACGAGTTTGTGAGTGTCAAAGGAATCTTGTGAGCCAATAGGGGCGCATGTCAATGCATTGTACTCTGTAAAAAGCATGAAAGGTTAATGCAGTTTTTTATAGCACCAATTAGACCGCTGAAAAGTTGTGTTTATTCTTGCATTTGCATGTATTGAATCTTCTTCTTTCTTATGATAATTTTTGTAACTTCACCGTGAACTTGTGTTATTGATCTGTTTTATTGTAACTTTCTTCTTGTTCTTTGTTCCGAGAACCTCATTGCTCTTCTTTGCCATTACACCTAGGAACACCAGCGCCATAATATATCAATGGATACATGGCAGCAATTGTTAGCTTTTAGTCGATGTGTAAATGAAGATCTTGATGGCTATGATTTTAAAGGTAGTTCATAATATTTCTGTTGAGCTTCACTAAATGAAGCTTCCCCGTCTTATGAAATCACTGTCCACCTTGAGGGGATTTTATTTTTTTATTCTCGCGCAGGGGCTTGGCCTGTGCTTATTGACGATTTTGTGGAGCATATGTGCAGGTTTGTCTCTTTTTATGGCTTTTATAATACGCTAGTAACCCACATAGTTGTACCATTAGTATACTTTTTTTAGGCAATATTTTCGTAGTTAAACCAATACATGCTTAACAGTTTATTATCCATTTTGTTCTATTTTCATTTGCTTAAGAACATGTATGTAACCTGGCATTATTAGCTCGTGTTCTAATTGCCATACAGTTGTTCCTATATCCTTGATTGAAGCATTAAAGAACTTTAATGAATTACACTCGTGGTTTCCTGTTTTTGGGTATTAATTCATGAATATATTCCGTTTTTTAATTTTTCTTGTTTTGTGATATTTCAAGATTGTGTTCATCTCATCTGTCTCTTGTGGAACATCTTTTAATGGTTGATGTGTAGGAACTTTCATAAAATTGCAACTTACCTGACAATGACATGTTCTACAAGCTTTATCTCTTGATCACATAGGTAACAAGTTACAATCTTAAAACTATTTGCTACCATCGATCAAAGTCAAAATAGTTGAAATCCTATTTAGGTGAAAGCATTTTATCGATTCATTATAAAGTAATGCTAAGAAACTAGGGGTTCACAAAAGTCAATAATATGATTGAAACTTCATGTAAAAGAACAAACAAGATTATAGTAATTCTAGCAAGTTTCAAATGCACTTTTGACCAATGGCAAAAAAAGTTGAAAGGGAATTGAAGGAAGAAAATTGTTTATTCAAAGTCCCACACTTGTATAAGGAGATCTTCTGTCTTTGAATTCTAGAAGTCTCTAAAAACTCTAGATGACAAGAATGATTTGCCCAAATTTCATCAAGTCATAGAAGTTCTGGTTGGAAATTCATTATATATGGTTTAAAGCCCCTTTGATTGGGTTGAAGATTTGAAGCCAGGCAATTCGTTGAGCTGCCCAAATAGATCAATTTAACCAAGTAACTTGACCAGGGAACCCGAGCAAATAGCTCGTCAATGTTGATTAGCGCACATATGCTTGATTGAGGAAGTTATGCAACTTTCCGTGGAGATCAATTCGCCTAAGAAAACCAACTTGTCTAGGAGATCAACTCTCTTTGGAAGATTAACTCCCAGAATAACAACCCTCCCATGATTAACTCTCACATGATATCAACTATCCCTGGAAGATTAGTTCTCCCAAGAGATTAACTCTCCTGAGAGACCAACTCGTCTGATGGTCGAGCTGGTTAACAAAAAGCATTACCAGAACTGAAAAGGTTGAGAAAAAGTATTTATGATGAATAGTTACCAATAATAGGCATTACCTAGTCAATATTTAATATAACTCCCACAATAAAAGTAGACCAAAATGATAAATCTAAAATCTCTTGGGAATCGTGTATTAGAAATAATTTATTTGTAATTTATAATTCAATCCTTTTTTAAATAGGGGTGATCATTATGGTGCAAGAGAACAGATTCTTAGATAGTCTTCTGAGATGTGCAATGAGTGTTAGAGCATGTCACATACTAGAAGATGCGTTATATAAGAAGCATATTCTAGCAACAAAGAAATCTCAGACAACATGATTAAAGGAAGAATCTCTTTTAAAAAAATTATTTTATTTTATTTAGTATGTGATATTTTTTTTATCAATTACATGTAACTAGGTCGATGAATATATAGCTATATGCATATATAATAAATAATGTAGATATTATTTGTTATATATAGCAAGTTTGTTAATAGCATTCAAGGAACTCCGGGAATTCATCTCTTCTAGTCAACTTTGGTTAGAGTGAGAGGAAAGCCGCCCAATATTTAGACCCTACTCAGCTTAGTAGTCGATCTTTAGGAACCACTTTGGAGAAATAATTTTCTAAATGTAATTAGGCTAAATAAATGATGAAGATGGTTAACATCGGAATTGAAGGCCACGAGATCCCGATTTTGGTAAAATTTTAAATTTACCACGACCATCTATGTGAGTGCTATAGCACCCGGGCAAAGAATAGTCTAAACTTAACGAGATTATCCGAATTTATTCATGAGTAACTTTATAGGGAAATAGTCAACCTAGTTGTATAAGGGAGGCAAATTCACTAACAACACTTAGGAAACTTATCCTATAAGGCAAATTCACCATTAAGTCAACCAAATAAAGGATTAAAAATATATATATATGATAGTAAGGTTAAGCTGACAAGTCGAGAGACTACTCCTTGAAGTTCATACAAAATGCCCTCATAATAGAATTATGTTGGTTTAGACAAAGTTTCGCAAGGATGATTCTTTGTAGGAGAGCTGAGAATCCCAGGAGGAAAGCCAGTCAACACTTATTGAAAGCCACTTATCACGTTTTACTTAAAGAATTTTCAACATAGTCATGACAACTTGACAATCATGGTAGCTATGGTGTATTGCCAATAAAAATTCTCTAACTTATCTCGTGCAAATAGACCACATATTTAGGCTGACAGCAGAGTTTTTGAGCACATGCTACAAGACGAGCAAAGTATAAGTCTCGTTTTCGAATAGCGATAAAGAAATGTTAATAATATCTTGTTATTTTTGTAGTTGTCTTCCAAAGATGCAAGAGAATTGAGAAATTAAATATATATGACTTAAAGTCCTGGACCAAGTTTAAGATTTGAATCTTGACGGCTGTTGAACCAGCTAGACAACTCGGCCGGATCAATTAGACTTAGTAACTAGGCCAAGGAACCCAACTAGCTCGCTAATGATGATCAGTGCACAAATGCTCAGTCGAGGCAACTCGACAACTCTCCTAGGAGTTTAACTTTCATAGGAAGATCAACTCTCTCTTGAAGATCAAGTCTTCCGTTCAACTCTCCCTAGAAGATCAGCTCTCCCTGGAAGATTTAGTCTCCCAAGAGATCAACTCTTTCAGGAGATCAACTCTCTCGTAGGTCAACTCTCCTAGGAGATCCACCCGCCCCATGGTTGAGCTTTGTCGACAGGAACATTTCCGAAAGTGAAAGGTTTGAGGAAAACATTTATGAGGAACTGTTATCAATACAAGGCGTTACCCGAATAATATTAATTTTGACACCCGCACAAGAACAAGAACAAGAACAAAGAGGATAGATCTATCCAAGATCTCTTGGGATCCGTGCATACGAAATACTTTATTTGTAATGTATAAGACAACCCCTCTATAAATATTAGTGATCATGAGAGTACAATAGGACGAAACCCTGAGATGATGAAAGACTTGTTTCTCCTTGATTCTCTCCATGTTATTTGGACTAAAATCCTTCATTATTCAGCTCTTTTCTTGGTGAAACTCATGGAAATATCAGAATTCAACACATCACACAAAATTGGCAGCTCAAAGTTTTAAACAATACCAAAATGTAGAAACCTAGATCGAATAGGATACTCGTTAGCCATAGGAGCAAGATTTTAATGATGCAAAATCATGACCATTCAGTCTTCTCACAAATTATTCTTCTGTATAAATATGGCAGTATCAATCAATCCAAGAGTCGCAGCACAGACCTTTACTGCAGTTGCAGCGACATGCAAGCTGAACCTACCATATCAAGCACATTTCGTGGTATCACCTTCTCAGAAACACTTTCTAGTAGCAATTAACAAATTTGTTGCATCGACGAGCATCCAATGTGATTTGTTGCTCCTGCAGGATTGACTCTACTTCCAGGATCCAAGAGGAAACTTTTTTATGACACTGATATTAGATTTCACAAGGAAAAAGTGTCGTCAATCGATAAACCACAGTCAGCATGCCTGATAACAAAGAGATTGAAGCAGAACTTTGGTCTAAGAAGACGAGGACGTTGGGACTTAAAATCTGATGCTGCAGAAGACAATATGGCTAAGCATGGCTCTCTAGCTTGTCTGAAAACCTCCGCATGTGCAGTAGAAGACAGCTTAGCTAAAGGCTTTGAAGGACAGCTATTGATAGGCCGCTGTTTTCAGCTTGAACATAAGGATTACTACACTTAAGCAACTTTACAGTACGAGTCTATAGTTGATCTATTATCTGAGATTTCTTATTTGGCGGAGCATTGTAATGCCTTTTCTTTTATCTTTCTAATCATCATCATCATCATTATTACTTTTGTTGTTATTTATTTGTATAACTGTTTTAAAGATGAACTGGCTTTCAATTTGGTAATAATAATTTGTTCATTTTAGTTTCGCCTGGTTCCATATTTCTCTTTTCCTTGTTTTATCCATTCATGCAAACCTTTTCTTTTTGTTTATTTTATAATTTGTTACCTGCATTTGTATTATGGATATTTGGCCTTTCTAGGGTTTTGGAATATTGGGCGCTCATGGTGATTGCTTTAAATTATGTTAAACTTGTGGCATAAGACTGCTAATGGATTAGAGATGATAACAGGATTTAATAAATAGAATATTGAGTACTCATAAGTTAGACTGCTAATGGTTTAGTATTGCACATAATTTTCAATCAATATATTGACATTATAATTATAATTTAATGTGTATATATATATATATTCTTTTAAATACTAATGAACAACGCAAATCAAATATGGTTTAGGTGAATTTACTTGAACTGAAATGCCCTTTAAATGGGAACTTTTTTTTATTATTATTTTAGTTTACCTATGGAGAGACTAAAGGATTTAATGGTGATGAAAATTTGAGAAAATATTGAGAACAGTATGGGCGAAAAGTGAAAGTCATAGTATCGTCTAATTATTAGCATGTAAAAAAAAAGTACTTTAATTTTCTGATGTTACCTAAATATCTCATAATGTCGGTGATCTAAAAAAAAAAAAAAAAAGAAAGGGGGCCCCAATAGATACAAACTTTTACCTGATAAACTATTGCCACTAAAATTCATTTCATGAAAAAATATTACATCCGGAGTTTGGACGCGAGTTGCGTGATACAATAGAGGTTCGTTGTTTCACCGGGTTGGTTAGAAATCTTGTTTGAAACTGACGTGAAAAATCGAAATTTCAAACTTAACACCACATATCTCAAAGTATGTATACATACCCAAAACAGTCAAATCATTCATAAAAAATACAACCATCCATCAATATCCCCCGAATTACATGAATATCCCCCGAATTACATGAAGTGTGTTACAAAAATCTAACAAATCAAATAAAAGCGGATTGATCTAAAGCCTGTCAACATGAATTTTGACTGGAGAGCATTATTAAAATTAGCTAACTGACTAAAAAGAGGAACATTAATGAAACCAGTAATTACAGACTTCAAATAGCTTCACATGAATTTTGACTGCATATTTTGCATTATTTTTTTCAATTTCTAAAGAAAAATATTACATCCGGAGTTTGGACGCGAGTTGTGTGATACAATAGAGGTTCTTTGTTTCACGTCTGGATATTCTTATCCTGGTTGGTTAGAAATCTTGTTTGAAACTGACGTGAAAAATCTAAATTTCAAACTTAACACCACATATCTCAAAGTATGTATACATACCCAAAACAGTCAATCATTCATAAAAAATACAACCATCCATCAATATCCCCCGAATTACATGAAGTGTGATACAAAAATCTAACAAATCAAATAAAAGCGGATTGATCTAAAGCCTGTCAACATGAATTTTGACTGGAGAGCATTATTAAAATTAGCTAACTGACTAAAAAGAGGAACATTAATGAAACCAGTAATTACAGACTTCAAATAGCTTCACATTTAGGGTGGGGACATGTTTGATGGCGAACCTTCCATGTGAGGAATATCACACCCGATGCTAAAATTTGAGGATTTTTTTTTTTTTTTTTCTCCGGGTGGTTGAGTGCTAGAACCCGATACCTTGGGATTTTTTTACTTTGTTTCCAATCAATGTCCCGCACATTCAAGCACACTAAATTCAAATTTTGCAGAGCTTCAATGTGCTTATTAGATTGAAACTTTAGTATGTTGGCAGCAGCAGCTGGGTTGTCTGTGCAGAATGCTCAACCAGGTGTTCTTAGAAGACAAAAAATTGCGCTGCAAGGGCTTTTATCTGATACAGCATAATCCACCTAAAAGAAAATGTTCAGTCTTCAAAACTTTAGGCTCTAGAACTCTCTAATAATCACATCTAGTTTATTAAAGGCAAATAATATGCATGTTAGACGGCAAATCTAGAGAATAAACATTTGGTCTAATTTTCTAATAATTTTGAAAGTTATATAATCACCATATTTGAATTCTCTACATCTTTTGAAGTTCATATACACTGCATATTTTGCATTATTTTTTTCAATTTCTAAATGAAGATCAAAATATACTTTGGAAATGTAAATGCAGTGTCAGAGAATGCATAGGATGGCATGTGTGAAAGAAAGGTTGAGAGGTCTTCTTCAGACCTCCTGGAATAAACCAATAGATAATTTCAAATGGATTTCTTATTTTGGAGATTGTAATGTTATATGCACATTCAAATATTGCCATCTGCAAATCCCTTATTCTTAAATGTTGTCGATTAAGCGCTCCAAAAAAATTCCAAAGTCATTATTAATTACTACCTACATTTGCTCATCACTTTGTAAATAAAATGTAATAAAAATTTGACTTAAGTACCCATTAAAATTCAAAAGGTTTTCCCAAAATTACAAAATGAAAGGAGCACCCTATCATATAATGTAGTAAAAGCTTTTATCAACATGACAAGGATCATTTGTTTTGTGGCAAAATAATAAAAAAAAGAGCCATTCTTAAAACTCATTGACCACTTTATAAATGTTATCAGATCCTTTAGGGGAACATAGTTAAATTCAACACAAAATTCATAGAAATATCGAACCGACAAAATTATATGCCTTTTTTTTTTTTTCTTGTCTTTGCTTAACAATCTTTGCTTGCCTAAAGTCAAAAAACGGGAAAGCAGTCTAGTATATTTGTTAGCTCAATTCACCAGTGCACGAATAAATGACCATCTGACTTCATTCGAGTCAGACGTCTATCTGCTCGGAATAAATGATGCTTTAAAGTGTCCTTTATTCTTTGTGGCAATAATGAAGTCAACTTTACACTGGTCAACCACTTGCCAGTAGAGGTGAGCACCTCTTTCAAAGAGTTCAAGCATATGTTTGTTAGCTCAATTCACCAGTGCGCGAAAACCACAAAAGAACTCTCAAGCTCTCTTGAAGTTTTGACAAAGAACTTACGAAAAATCTCAAAAGTTTTATCACTCATTTCCAACAGTAGATGTTTTGGACGTTTAGAATATGGAGCCTGACATTGCTCACGTTGCTCTGGTTCAAGATCTCCGTGAGGGACCATTCTGGTACATGATCGGCTTCAAAAGCCAAAAACCTTGGCTAAATTCTTGGAACTTAGAAAGGCAAATGTCTGCGAAGGAGTACGAGCACAAGAGTCTAAGGAGAAGTTTCAAAGCCAACCCAACGATGATATCCAGAACTCAAAAAACAACTCCGAGAAGAAGAATCCTTATAACGTTCCCGACCAGCATTTTTGCCAAGAACGAAGTAACAATGACAGAAGGATAGTCGAAAGAACGTCGTAAAGAATCCAGAAGTTATTTCGACTTTCTCTACTTAAGTCACACCTTTGAGAGTTTTGATAGTTGAAATCGTTGAAGCCATTCAGAACAAAGAATTATCAAAAAGCCCTTTCCCATGAAGGTAGAAACTTATGCTCGTGATCTCAATCGATACTGCACATATCATCAGGATTATAGTTGTGACACTGAACATCTTCAAAACCTAATCAAAGAATTGATCAAGGCAAGAAAGTAGGAATAGTTTATGGCTTGAAGCCTTGTACCCAACGACAGGGCAAAGCACCTATCAAAGGCACTGGCAAAGAACCCACTCTGGTAAATTCGGTTTACATCGCCGGCATCCTATAGCTATTTTAAGAGGGGAGGGAGGGGGGTCACGGACTTGAGGTCTCATGAAAGTACAACTTTAAAAGATTAAGGAATGGAGAAATTTGCTCAGACACTCTAGCCAAACGTGTTTCACCGATCCATCCTCCTTCTTAGATGTCCATTTGCTCGTTGTTGGAAATCATTTCAAAGAAGCGATCGTGGACCCCACCATCATCAAAGATTATC
Organism: Phalaenopsis equestris; assembly: GCF_001263595.1. Classification (NCBI taxonomy): domain Eukaryota; kingdom Viridiplantae; phylum Streptophyta; class Magnoliopsida; order Asparagales; family Orchidaceae; genus Phalaenopsis; species Phalaenopsis equestris. The sequence goes on from NW_018164576.1 coordinate 543,849, forward strand.
AAATTGACAATATCCTGATTGACACTAGAAACTTAGTCAACATTCTGTTCAAAGAAACTTTTGAGAAAATGGGCATAACAACTAATCGATTTTCACCTACCTACGAATCACTTTTAGGTTTTTCGGAAAGCGAAAAAAACTTGTTGAGTAATAGTCCTCTCAAGAAATTGGGGGTAAGGAGAACGTCAATACACAACGACAACATATTTCATCATTGTTGACACCCCCAATGTGTACAATACTATCTTCGATAGACAAGTGCTAAATGTCTTCTGAGTTGTTATGTCCACCTACCATGTCATTGTCAATTTTTTTTTGTCAAAGGCCAAATCATCACCATTTAGGGAGACCTAGTCCACTCCCAAACATGTTATTTATGACATCTTCGACAGACAAGTGCTAAATGTCTTCTGAGTTGTTACGTCCACCTACCATGTCATTGTCAATTTTTTTTTTGTCAAAGGCCAAATCATCACCATTTATGGAGACCTAGTCCACTCCCAAACATGTTATTTATGAATCATGAAGAATGTACAGGAAAACCTCCTCCTACTTGATAATAATAAAGACAACGATCTCGAAGTTATTGTAGTCTCTGAATCTGTGCATGTTTTCGAAGAAGAAATTGGAAGAACTTTTGTAATCAGTACCCGTTTTAGCAGGTATCACAGAGATCATCTTATCGCTACCTTGAGGAATCATCAAGATGTCTTTGCATGGGCTCCCATAGAAACGTTTGGGGTCAATATCAACGTCACTTGCCATCGATCCAAGCCCCTCAAGCAAAAAATGTGAATTATGACAAATAATCTAGCTCAACCTATTCGACAAGAAGTAAAAAAATTGTTGCATGCTAATTTCATCTATGAAGTGCAATACCCTGATTGGTTGCCAATGTGGTGATGGTGAAAAAAACAAATGGTAGATGAAGGATGTGCGGCGACTTCACCAATTTGAATTCAGCTTGTCTTAAAGACAACTACCAACTGTCATGGATTGATTCGTTGGTTTATTCGGTAATGAGACATTCGGTCATGATTTTCTTAGATGCCTTCTCTGGGTACCATCAAATAATAATCATCCTGTCGATATGCAAAAAAAAGTTGCCTTCATCACTAAATAGGGAGTTTCTTTTTACAAAGTGATGTCATTTGGCTTAATGAATGTTGAAGCAACCTAACAAAGATTGATGAATGCAATTTTTACAAATAAAAAAAAATATTGAAATCTATATAGAGGACCACCTGGAGGAAAGCAAATCATCGGAGCAGCATATTTTTCGCTACACTAAAGAAGTTCAACCTAAGGCTCAGTCCTTTGAAATGTACTTTTGGAACTAGCTCTGGAAAATTCCTTAGATACTTACGCCTGAGGGAATCAAGCCAAATCCCAACAATGTCCAATGTATATTGGATATATCGTCGCCAAAGGACCTCAAAGGAATGCAAGTTCTGACTGGACTGATTACATAACTAAATAGATTCATCTCGAAATAAGAGGACTGTTGTTCTCCCTTATTCAAATCTATAAAAAATTCTAGTCAGTTTGCTTAGAATTAGGAATGTGAACAAGCCTTCATGCAACTGAAAACCTTGTTATAGTCGCTTTGTTTGCTCCAAAGTCCCATACCAAGGGAAGCGTTGTACATCTACCTGAGAATTGGCAAAGAAGTTATCAATTTGGTACTCATTCAGAAGAACAAAAGATAATTTCTTATCTACTATGTGAGTAAAATATTTTAAAGAACTGAATCAAAGTACATGATAATGGAGAAATTCGCTCTGGTACTTATCATTTCAGAAAAGAAACTGTCATTATTTCTAAGCTCACACAGTGCACGTTATTATTGATCATCCTTTGAAGTGCGTTGTTCAAACCCGACCATTCGAGAAGATCACTTGAGTGGCCAATAGGACCGAGCAAATTTGATATCATCTATACATCCCGAACAATAATTAAAGCTCAGGTTGTTGCTGAATTACTAGTCGATTTCTATGAAAGATCAACAGATGAAGAAGTTGACACAAAAAGAGACAAGCTTTGGATATTCTATGTGAATAAAGCTTTTGGTAACATACGGAAAGGAGTGGACATGGTCTTGCACAACCCTTCAGATATGTTTTGAGTCATTCAATTCAGTTCGATTTCGTCGTTGCCAAAAATCAAGTAGAGTATGACGCGTCAGTTGTTGGAATGAGGTTTGCACTAGGAATCAGAATTACCCATCTCCTAGTCAAATCACACACTCGACTAGTTGCAAACCAGATTAATGGGTTTTTGAAACACAGGATGAGGTTATGCTCAAATACCTAATGGGGGCAAAAATAGAGACAAGCAAGCTTGAGTGTTTCCAAATCAAACACATTCGTTGACCCGTTATCCAAAGGAGAAGGCATATAAAGCAAGCAGTCCATCACATTAGATCAACTGGCCATTGAAGAACTCGAAGCCGAAAATTTACAAATACAGTCAATCGGCAGTTGGATCGTGTTATCCAAAGGAGAAGGCATATAAAGCAGGCAGTCCATCACATTAGATCAACCGGCCATTGAAGAACTCGAAGCCAAAAATTTACAAATACAGTCAATCGGCAGTTGGATCGACCCCATACTGTAATATTTGTCATTAGGCATATTCCCAATAGATACCAAGGATCCTCGTAAGTTCAGGATCAAAGCTGTGCATTACCTTAACATCAATCGGGAGCTCTTTAGAAGATCTATCACTTTCAACTCTCTCAAATGCATCAAGGGAGATGAGAAAATTGGGATTTTACAGAAAGTCCATTCAGGAGAATACAAAAGTCACTCCATTGGAAGAACTCTTGCAAGCAAAATTCTGAGCAAAGTTACTACTGACCCACGGTACGAAATGACGCTAAAGAATTCTCTAAGTGCGAGCAATGTCAAATCTTCGCTCGCATGCGTCATCAACCATCACATAAATTACAACCAATAAACAGTCATTGGCCTTTTGTGGTATAGGAAATGGACCTCGTAGATCCCTTTCCCCAAGGAAAAGAACAAAGAAAATATATCCTCGTCATGATCAACTATTTCTCCAAATAGATCGAGGTCAAACCAATAGTCAAAATTACAGCCGATGTCGCTCGTAATTTCATATAGACTGATATTACCTTCAGTCTTAAGATTTGGATTTGGGAGAGATCAGGTACCTCTCAAATTGTAGGTGTTAGGATTAGATTTTGGGAGAGATTCCCTGCTTCTCAAATTATATATGTTTTATCTTTCATGCATTCAGTTTGTGTTGTTTTATGTTATTGAAATAAAATATTTGGTTGCCCTAATTTTTGTGATATACAGGTGTCACAAATAAGTTTTCAAACATGACTACAGATGGAGGATTATTAAATGTGTAGATTAAATTCTCTCAACTATTTTGAATAAAATTTGGTTTTGATTTTTCGGAGTGGCGGGTACCAAGGATTTGTTCATACTTATTCTCCAATATGGTGCTTACCAAACTCAAGATCCATTCACAAGTACATTTCAAAAATGGTGGCTATATAACACAAGATTTATTCACACTTGGTTTTTCAAGATGATGGTTGGCAATGTCAAGATCAATCCACAATTGTTTTTTCAAGGTAGTGGCTACCTAACTCAAAATTCATTCAAACTCAATCTTTACACCTACCACCTTACGCTGTAACTATAAATAAAATAATAAATCAATGGTTGCATGCACCTCACACCAACAAGTAAATAAAAGGAGTGAAAATTTTGGTAATAATAGAGAGTGGCTCTCACAGTAGGGAAGGAGTGGAAAAAGCTACATAGAGAAGAGAGAAGGAAAAACATCATCAAAGTCTTCTTATCAATGTTCAACTCTCATCTCCATAAGAAATAGTTATTTTTCATCTCAATCATATACACAAGCCTAGTTTAAACTTGTGCAATTGGAGGCCCACCTCAAAACTTTTGACAAACAAATCACAGTCAGGCTCACAACTCAATATCCCAAGATGAGAGGGTTGAAGCCACATCAAAAATACCTCAATTTTTGTAGTGTATTCACAATTTTTTTTTAACAAAACTAAAAGCGATATCAATATACCTCACATATTACCTCTCACATCTCACGCACTAAATAGCAAGAAATATAAGAAAAATATATTCATAAAATTTTTTGTGGTTGAATTTCTAACAATCGACATAATTATTGTTTAAATTAACTTTTTAAAATATAAAAAACAATTGAGGCTAAATATAATGAGGAATAGGAGAATATAAATAAGATTAAGGATAAGGCGCGAGATAAATAATTCATTATATCGATGATTCTAATTAAAATCAATTGGGTGATGAGTAATAGAAAATTTGAATTTAAAAATTCAAATGTTAATTATTGTTATATTCTTGTTTAAGTAGAGGACAATATAAGTGGGAGAGATACTTATATTGAACTTATTTGATAATTATGTTTAGATGTTTTAGTATTTTATTTTGATAACTTAGCTTATTTTAATAATTTAATGATTAAATAACCCATTTTATTTTATAATTTGATGTTATGATATTAATGTGTAACTTCCAACTTTGAGCAATTTATTAATTTTTACTTGAAATGTTGTTATCTTATTTTCTTAATTTGTTAATAAATAGAATATTAAAATGTTATTTCTTACTTTACACTATATAGTTTATGCAGTATTTAAGGCTTGTGCCTCTATGTCTTGAAGTTTGCACCTCGCCTCAAGAACAAAAAATATTTTCATGCCCAATCGGGCAATCTTAAACCTGTGACCGACAAAGATATATTTATCCTTATTCACAAAAAGTATAATATCTCCATATATCTCTTCTAAAGCTTAATAGGGTATTTGATCTCAATGCGGGCCTGGACGTAGGTAGATTTTACTGAGCAACGTAAAATTGTGTCTTGTATTTGAAATCTTTAATGCTTTTCCCATCTTCATTTGATTTAGTACAAAATCTTACCAATATCTTAACACTCGATATGTTATATACAAATAGAAAACACATATATAATCATTTGATGGAGTATTTGAGGTTTTATAATTTGGGGGCTTACAACGCATTTAATAATATACAAAGAAATTCTTGATTAAAATATCATTCATTTCATTGTGACAACAGTACTCAAGAGACAATGAAGTTAAAGGCAAGATAGTCAACACTAGTGAACAAAATTAGCTAATGAGATTCAACGGGTTGTAAAAATGCTCAATTTCCACCACCACTAGAACTACAACACAAAAGTGGTGATGGTAAACATCAGTAACTACACAAAAATAGTAATTGTAAGCATCAAAAACAGTATATAGCTTAGATGTTATGAAAGCATCACTTGATTCACATCATTCTCAAATTGAAAGTGTATAACAAAATTTAAATAATAATAAAAAAAGTGTTTACCGAAGTAAGGGTTGCCTAAAGCAGAGTTTAGCATGAGCGAGCAGGCTTCCTAGAGATGTGTTATGCATAAGAGAGCCATAATCAAAACTTCCATGCTCTCTGCAGAGTTCAGAAGAGCAGAATAGCTTATACTCTTCGAACTTTGTAGCAACAATCTACTGAAACTCCAGCCACTGATTGTTTATGCACAACAGTCATCCTCAACAACGAGCGCACAGCCAGCCGCTTTCATAACTCCAGTGTCATCCATCAACGCTCGCATCTTCTCCGCACCATCCCATTCTCCCATAGAAGCATACAAGTTGGATAGCAGAACATAGTTGCCACCTGCACACTTATCTATGAACATATTTAACAGCTCAGAGTTGGCAAGCTCTCCTAACTCCAAATTACCATGCGTCCGGCATGCTCCTAGAAGCGACCTCCATACTACCGCGTTAGGCTTCAACCCCCAAATCCGCTTCATCTCCTCCACCAATCCAAACGCCTCTTCCAGCCTCCCCGCGCGACCAAGCATATCCACCATACACCCATAGTGTTTCGCATTAGGCTCCATTGCATACCTATCTCTCATGAGCGAGAAGTAAGCCCTGCCTTCCTCCACCATCCCACCATGGCTACACGCCACTAGAACGCTCACGAAGGTCACTTCATCCGGCCTGGCTGCCGCTGCGCTCCTCATCTCCTCAAAAAAGGTGACTGCATTCCGGGCATGACCGTTGAGAGCAAGCCCTCCAATGATGGAGTTCCAGCTAGAGACATCTCGCTCTCTCATCTCCCTGAATACCCCAACAGCCCCATCTATGCTCCCGCATTTAGCATACATGTCAATGAGCGCGTTACAAAGAATCACGCTTTGAGAGGCATCCCGGCAGAGGGCAGAGTGTATTCTCAGGCCAAAGTCTATTGCGCCGGAGTCGGCGCAGGCAGCGATAAGGACCAGCATGGTGACCTCATCGGGCCGTTGGTCCACCAGACACATTTCATCGAACAAATCCATAGCCTTGGACGGGGCGCCACTGCGAACGTATCCGGAGATCATGGCATTCCAGGAAACAGTGTCCCTGCGGGGCAGTTGGTCAAACAGCTCCCGCGCACTCGCCATACGACCATGTTTACAGTATCCTGTGATCATCACGTTCCATGCTACTAGATCCTTCTCAGGCATTTCTTCGAATAGGTTTCGAGCATCTTCCAGCTGCCCTCTCCCGGCAAGCCCTGCAATCATGGCAGACCAAGCCACGACATCCATCCTTGCGGCAGGAGATGCGAAGAGAATGAAAGCAGCTTTGGGATCGCCGCAGGTGGCATGGAGGTGGATAAGAGCGTTGTGAACGAAAGAGTCGTTGTGGATACCAAGCTTAGTGACCTTAGCGTGGAGCTGGGAGCCTGTAGAGGGAGAGGAAAGCATGGTGCAGGCACGGAGGAGAAAGGGAAGAGCGAGGTGGTGGAGCTTGGTGCCGGTGCGTTCCATGCGGATTGAGAGAGAAAGAGCCTCGGCGGGGTTAGAGGTGTGGGCAGCACCGCGAATGATGGTGTTCCACATGAAGTGGTCCGGTTGTGGTATTTGATCGAACAGTTGGCGGGCATAGATCATGGCGCCCCGGACTGAAATGGCGGCGGCGAAGAGGAGCTCGCGCAGGGCGTGGGGGTTGGAGAGGAAGCCCCGGACGAGTATCAGAGCGTGAATCTGCTTTAGGGAGCGAAGGCATCGGCACATTCGCCATATTCCCTGCCTATGTCGCCCTGTACCCGATTTCCTCTGCATTATAATCCACTTAAAATTACAGTTTATGTATTTTATGCTCCTATACACTACTCAACGGCGAACGCTTAACAAGATGCACAAACTTTGTTCAACGGAAAATAAAAATGAAATTAATAACAACAAACTATCGATTTGAATTAATGATATTACTTTATTTTTACATTTAATGAAACCTTCCATAAATATAAGAGATCTCTTACTGAAGAAGATAAGAAGATAACAAGAACTTTTACTTCAAATATGTGCCTTCTGAAATATTAAAATCAAAATTCTGTATATTAACAATTCTTTTAATTATTGTATGTTCTCAAATAAATTATTTGTAATTTATTTGCTCAAGTAGGAGCGACTTTTAAAAAGTTTAACAAATTGACAGTTCAAATTAAACTAAACAAAATTCGACTGAATAACATTTGAAAATGAACAAAAAGTCTTCCACCAAGTTCTACAGAAAACAATATAAAAAAGAAGAATTCAAAATAAAATTCAATCCAGGCACATTTAAAACAGAGACATACAAATGACAATAATGATTATGTAGTCAAAATTCTCTTCATTAGAAAATAAAACTAGAAAGGTCTTTCCAATGGGTGGCTCCAACATATCAACTGATCAGCTCTTTGCAGCCAGTTTGTCTTTGGCTTTCTGAATCTTCAGAACCTTCTTAACAATCTTCTGCTCCTCTACCAGAAAGGCTCGGATGATCCTATTTAAATAAACGTTTTCAAATTTACCCGGCAGTCCGAAAACATAAACATGAGAAATAGATTATATGGTATATAGCGCGATGACGAAGACCAACCTTTCACGGACAGCTCCACCAGATAGAACGCCGCCATAAGCTCGGTGAACTGTTCTTCGATTCCGCTGTAATCTTGATCTCTTGTATTCAGCTGGCCTCAATCGAGGAATCTACAAACCCAAAGACTGTCATCAGGTTTCATAAAAATGGAAGGAAGATTTTGTTCATTATACGATAACCAAAGCTTATAAAAATCAACCCGGAAACTAGAAAGCCCTTATCATCACATAAAAATCATCATATTTAAATCTCAAGCCCAGCGTATGGCATAAATCTGTTAATTATATATGAGTGTTTGGGGAACCTGTGGCTATCTATGTAAAAAGCTACTGTGAAAAAACAGATCTTTTTTTTTTAAATTGTTATAATTATTGTAGTTTTCTCTCTAAAAAAATTCAGATCTCATCATCTCACACATCTTAGCAATAAAAGGGTTAAAGTGATCCTCTAAATTATTTATACATCGTCACTCATCACTCCTCACTCCTCAAATATGATCCAGAATTAATCCCAAGAGTGACTATTTTGAATCACGTTTATTCGGTCAAAAGACTAAATTGAATTATTTTATAATAAAAGACTAAAATGGCTCCATACAAATAATCTAGTGATCATTGATACTTTTCACATATTCTCCTAAAGATTTGATTATTTGAAAAAAAAAAAAAAACTGATCATCAAATAAATTATTGAAAACAAGATATAACAAAATAAAATAAAGCAGTAAAAAGACACCTCAAACGAACCCATATTATCAATCATAAGCCTTAACCATCCACTTAAATAAGTTTACACCAGACCCACAGTCCTCTTTAAACAAGTAATAACTAAAAACTGATTAATTGAGCAAAATAACCAAAAGTTACCTCAAATTAGCCATGAAAATGTTTGCAACATTGTAAAAATAAGGATGTTTCAAAGAAAATAATGTATGACAAGACAATCAAAGATTTGCATAAGATTGTTTCTCCAGCATTTTAAGGCAGTTCATGCAAGGAGGAAAAAAAGTTATTAGACAATCTAGAAACTGCAATTTATGAAAAACATATAAAAGACAAAATGTGTTGTAACTTTAATGGAAGAAAGGTTTTTTAAAGATAAAACAATTGCCAATTAAATACAACAATTATGATCAAATTCTTAAATTAAAAGGGCATGGGCCAAAGTAACCTCACAAAGATAGCGTGAGGAGGTGTCTCCAACTCCCGATCAATGTTATGGCGAAGAAACCAACACATTGCAATTTCTCCTTTTTATATTCCTTTGAAATCAACCATTTAGAATCCTATCATATGAGGCCTCTACTAATAGAAGTTCATCATAAGAGGTTTGTTGATTTATCTACTATTTCTAGTATTAGGAACCAACAGCATAAGCACATCCCCCTGAATTACAAATTTATTAAACTATGCAAAATTCAAAGACCCAAGTTCGAGTGCTCACCCGTCCCAAAAAAAAAATGTGAAATTCATGTTATGCATTAATTTTGTATTTAAAGATGCAATTAAATCAAAAAAAATTGCCAACTCCTAATTGGACTAAAAAATTTTGTTCTCAAAAATTGCACAACTCAACTAAATATGACATGAAACAAGTAAATATCAATTCAAACCACAAAGCTTGAACTTTAGTTCCAATTTATTGTAACAGGTTATAACCAATTAACTTCAAGCACAAGCCATTCCCATCAACTTAAATTCTTACAAAAAGAATACTTTCAAACCAAATGATAACTATAAATTAAATTCCATCGGAACATATTTGTCCTCACTCTTGTTTTATGTTTTATTTTTTAATAAGGAAATAAGAAAACAAAATATGTATGGTAGGTATTTTGTTTTTAATACTTAGGATTTAAAACTTTTGAAGGCTTTAAAACATGAAACTGGGAACAGAGATGTTTAGCCTTAATAAGAAGAGGCGTAAGCCACAAGAGGAATCAAAGTGTGAACTTCAACATAAAATAATAATAATGATAATAATAAAAATAAAAATTTATTCATAATATGACATAAAATATTGATATATTAGTTTATCTTATTTTCATTAAAACCTCAACTACAAATTTCAACCTTAAATGTTAAGTAAAATTAAAGTTTCAAATATGAATCAAGGTAAGCATTCATTTAAAATTAAATAAACCATAAAAACCAAAATCCATAGCAACCTTATTCTCACTTTTATAATCTTCAGAAGAATTAATAAATGTAATAATTTAATCATCTAATTCTATCTCATGGGCATCTTCATATTATTCTTCAATTACTACATTTTTATGTTTACTCTTAATATCAATCAATGAGTGATCAAACAATCTTTTGACTATATATTATATATATAGCCATATCGTGGTGTTTTTTGTGCACCTCAATTCAAGCCACCCCTCAATGTGTGCCTCAAACACCATTTTAAACAAGGGATTTTATCAAAACATCAAGCATACACTTTTAAATCAAATCCAATGATCAACATACTCAATTATCCTTCACTGATTGTCGGTTATGAATGGCATAACTCTCCCTACTTTGGATGATGTCCGCGATAGCTATCCTTCAGCAAGTAGAAGAAAGACCACAAAAACTACATGACCAGTTTCATCGAGGTCTCCATTGCAAAAGAACAGCATCTATAAGAGCTCTCCCTACAATGCATGATGTAAGCAAGAGCCCTCCTTCACTAAATAAAAGTGGAAACAAGGCAACTAAAATCACATGCCGACTTTGCAGAGGCCTCCTTCACTGGTTGACTAACCTAATTCCTACTGCCCACCGCCAACCTCAACAGCACCAGAGATCCACACAAGGCATAGGAGGTGGATAACAGAGGCTGCATCTTCTCTAATAAAAAGGAGTTTAAGGAGGAGATAAAGAGCCTAAGAAGGGAAAAAACTTTGATCGTAAGCAAGGAAGTCATCAAGGTGGAAGCTGCAGTCTAGGACTTGAAAGCTTAAAGGAGAGTGAAAATAATAATAATAATAATAAATAAGTTAGAACATAAGCAATAAGTAAATGAAACAAATTTTTAATAAATAAGAAGACAAACATGTTTAATTTAGTTTAGAACATAAGCAATAAGTAAATGAAACAAATTTTAAAAAAACAAAATTAAAACAGTAAAAAATGATAAACAGGCATAAGAAATTTGTATCAATTTGGTTTTTTTAGTGAAAAACTTGAGATCGATGAACAATTATAACATCATAACGCCCACCAAAAATGATTGAACATAAAAGCGAAATCGCTTGTACGCATCTAAATACAGATTTAAAACAAAAAAGTTAATGGACAAATTAGAAGTGCAGGATCACGTACCCCGATAATTCTTTTTCCAGTCACGGGACATTTTGGCCCACTCGCCCTCTTCTTTGTGTATTGATAAACAAGCTTTCCGCCTGAGTTCCACAATCAAACCATCATCCAACTAAAATTTAAAAACCTCCAAAGAAACAAATATCCACTTTAAAATAAAAGATGAACTGCCCCGCAGTGACCAATAGGAGCGGACAAAACTTTCAGGGAAAAAATGACTAAGAAAACAGGATCAGAGGACAACAACCAAACAACAAAGGAACAATAAACAGCATATGCAGCAGAAGCTTAAATTAAGTGGACGGGAGATTGGATCTTCACCTGGGGTTTTGACAACCCTGGTTTGATTAGACTTTGTGGCATAGCTATGCCGCTTTCTGTAGGTGAGACGCTGCACCATCTTTCACTTTGCCGTTCCCCTCAAGCTCCGCCTCTTTTGGAAACCAAGATCCGGGGAAAGAGAAGACGCGCCGAAACGCTAATAAATAAAAAAACCTTCACTTGACCTAGATCGAACGATTTAAATTAGTCCGATCTAACGGCTGTCGTGCCTGTCAGACCGTAGATGCATTTGTTTTTCTAATTAGTCGTATCATTACGAGTATACTTTTGACTCGATCATTAAATGGTCTAACCATATTTAGAAAAAAATGGGGAATCTATATATATTATATTGGCATTATAAATTTATGCATAAATGCATTTCATTTTTTTTTAATTTTAGTAATAATGACATTGTTTTTTGTAATGTTAAATATTTAAATGATATGTATATACATATAAAATTTGAGATGTTAGGCATGTAAATACACAAGAAGTATGTGATATGCCTCAAGAATGTTTCAACACGAATCACGTAGAGATTTAAAGATCCATAAGGAATGAAGTGCAATAAATGAGGCCCGCCTTCAAGAGACCAAGAGGTTGTGCTTGCTCAATTTATGAACGTAGGATGAAGGTAATCTGAGCCAAAAGAAAGATCAAAAGAACGATCCAAAATATGAACTGATCGAATTAAAATAAGGCAGATAAGCACTTAAGCTAACTATCACCAAAAAATCGAACGAATGTATTTACCCAAAAAATCGAACGAATGTATTTACCCAAAAAATCGAATGAAAGTATTGACCTGTCTCTTCATAAATTTGGCATAAGAAAACAATCAAATTTCTCGACATCACCAACTGTTCGAGAGGCACTGTAGATAATTTCTCATCAAAGACCTAGAATTAGCAATACAATATAGTCTCGCAATCATCCCAAATGACTCCCCCCTCGAGAAATTTGTTATCTATCGGTTATAGTGATTCACCATCTGTTTGATAGCCAAGTCTCGTTCTACCGACAGGAACTCATTCTCTAAGGATGGAAGGTCGATGGCCAGATTGGATCCACTAATTGACAAAGTCTAATCAATCGAGTTAGTCCTACTGGCCCGGGCTAATTAAGAACAACCAATTGATTATAACGACTTAGCTTTGTCAATCGAATCGGTCTTATCAAGCAAAATTCATGTCATTCCAGTTGATCGAGTAATAGGGGCAGTCGAGCAAGAAGCCCATGCATGTAATATATCTAAAATTAAAAAATGTAATATCATTATTATACTCTCTCATCTATAAATATGGATATCACTTTATAAGAATGAGCTAATAGACAAGATATTTTACTATTCATTATTATTGGTGATAGCCAATAACCCTATATATGCTGAGAAGTACAACTCTACCCCCACTTCTTCTAGAGGAGAACCTTCTACCCATCGCCTGAGTGGAGGCTGAGAGGTGACTCGCACCCTTCTACTCGTTCGAGTATGAAGATCGTCAGCTCCCTCAGAATCAAAGCAGGAACAACAAATCTTACAACCAAGGAGTCAAGCTCGTTATGACAAGCGCCCATTGCCCAACCCTAAAATGTCGAAAATGACTTTATAGAGAATCTAGATGATCGAGATAATGGAAGTCATCCAGAGAAAGGGGAATTTCAAGAAAGCACCACCAGTGAAAATTGGTGCCTACCTCTTAGATTCAAAGAAGTACCACATATACCACTAATATTATGGCCATGTTAGGAAGGAATGTCGACACTTCCGGATCTTGATTGAGGAGTTGATTAGAGCTGGAAAGCTCAATGAGTTTGTAGTTTTAGGAGCAACGACCCAGATGTAGGGGAAAGCTCCAGTAGAAGAAATTTTAGATGAGTTTGTCTGAGCCCAGGCCACCTATGTGGTTGACATAGTTCATGCTATCTTTGAAGAAGGAGAATTCATTCCGTCAAGCCATTCTGAAAAGGCTTCGGTCGGGTGAATTATGAGCACCCGTCATTGCACCCTCTTGCAACTCACATCCCCCCATTGCTTTTACTGATTCAAATCTGCCCAAGGGAAATCCTTACAGGGATACCATCATCGTCGTGGCGCTGATCAGCAACTACCAGATTGATAACATCATTATTGACACTGGAATTTCAACAAACGTGTTTGTTTAAGGTGGAAAGACGAGCAAGGGAATCAACATATCCTTCTGTAAATCTGACTTGAAGGAAGAATCCAGTTCCTCAGTATCACCAACCATCCCATGAAATCCCCTAAGGATTCCTTATCATGAATAAAAAATTAGCAATACAACAAAGTCTCATAATCATCCCAAATGACTCTCTTGTCAATTAATAAGTTATCTATTGGGTTATGATGATTCACTCTCTGCACGATAGCATGTTATCGTTATGCTCATAGAAGCTCCTCATATAGAGATTAAGGTTCGATGGTCAGATTAGATCAACTGATCATCAAAGTCTAGCTGACTGACTTAGTCATGCTGACTTGAAACTAATAAAGACAAGTTGACTAGTTGTACAGATTTAGCTTAGTTGACCGAATTAACCTTACAAAGTTGAAGTCGTGTTGACGACCGAGACATAGAGCAGCCGAACAATAGGCTCGTACATATAGAATATCCAAAATACCATGTACAATCCTTATTAAAGTAGGGGGAAAAGTAGCATCATATATTATATAATCTTCTCTATAAATAGAAATATCGCTTATGAGAGTGTCAATCCACAAGAGCTTTTACTGTTCTTTATCGTTCATCTCTCTCTGTCGCTTCTTATGTTATAACCATTGGGTTGTATTTACAAACTCTGTCTCTTCTTATGTTATAACCATTGGGTTGTATTTACAAATAAGTCAAAAATCAACAAGCAGTATGTATGTTTTTACCAAAAAAATAAAATATGAAATATATAAAAAAAAAAAACCGGGCCTTTACTCACACAAAAAAAATTCTTATGATGGTTAAGATTGCAGATGTCCACCATTTTTTTTAATAAAAGAATATATTAGAATATATGATTATAAAATAATATACTCAACACTAGCCTAATCTTTTTTTTTTTTTGTGATGGAAGTAGGGATTTGTTGTTGTGATGGAAGTAGGGATGAGATGATCAAAGTCGTTAAGAACATTGAGTAATAGTGGTAGGATGACATCAATTATGATATAATGATATGACAACTATGATGATGATTTCGTGATAATAAATGAATGACTATGTTAATAATCGAATAATGGGGATTTTGAAATAGTTGTTGAATGACAACAATTGAGTGATGATGACTGGAGAATGGCGATTGTGAATGGTGTTGATTAGTATTTGATGTCAGATATCTTTCTCCAAGTCATTTTAGTCAAGCAAATAACAAAGTAATGGCGCGACATAGATTTTTAGTCCTCTAATGTATGATGGTAGGGTTTAGATGTCAAAATGCTTTTAATTGAGCTTTAATGACAGTTATTTTTATAAATTTTTTCATGAAGTACCACTTGCCGCCCCCACCTCTCCAAATCTCCCATCGCCCGTCGCCCGCCGCCTGACGCCGCTAGCCAAAAATAGTCGTCGGTCGCTGTCGGTCCCCACCAACTATTGAACATCGTCGGCCGTCAGACGTCACCAGCCGCAGCCCCCCCAGCCGCAGCCACCGCCTGCAGCCCACTTCCCGCCGCCTATCCACCCATAGGTAATGCTTCGTACTGGGTGGAACAAAGAAAACGTTGTATATGTTATGAGTGACATAGCTTAATACTGGAGCGCACGTTGACCCAACCGTTTTATAAAAAATATAGTTTTTCCTTTAAAAAAATTAAAAAAATACTCAACTATAAAATAATTTATATATTTTTTTGTTAATATATAAATCATAAGAGTACTAAATATGTTTTCTAAAAATTAAAAAAAAACAAGCTAAAAACAAAATAAATAATAAATAATTGAATGTGATCCCAAACATGTCATAAGCATTTACGTTTGACGCGTGTTAAAAGATTTACAGCGGTAGAATATTAGATTATCGTTTTAACGTTACACGAAAATTTAATACACTCTCGAATAAAAGAAAAATAATCAGTAGAGACATCAGAAGTTGATGATTACGAAGATCCCCTGACGGGAAATGGTTACAAAGTATCATAAATTACAACGTTGACGTGCGAATAACCTTGTTGCAAGAAATGGGCGACGAACGATATTGATCGGTGGCGGCTGGTAGGTGGTCCACGGCGGTCGACGGGAGTCGACGGATGTCAGTAGTGGTTGACAGTGGCAGGAGTAATGCTAAAATTCAGCTCATTCTCACAACTTCAAGCTCTTCCTCCCCTCAAGAGAGGGGTGTGCCTCTATTAATAGAGTTTCGGGTGCAATTAATGCAGAAATATGAACCATTTTGATCAAATAATCTGAAGAACTTCTATCAATGAGACGAAATTTGATGAACATTTGAGAGTCTTAATGATATTAGAATTGAATGATCTTAGGCTCGTTAGAACCATCTAGCTGAGACGCTCAATTCGTCTATAAGTTTACCAGATTCGACATTTGTTTGACCTTTCAAATATGCACAGACAACTTCCAAGTGTGATTTAATGACTTGATCTAAGCTTGATTTGACTATGATTAGACCAATTTTGATATCATTGGGTATGTCTCGCTGAGTCGATCAGTTTAACTATAAGTTTTATGAAATTTGAGCTCTAAATCTCTTTTTATCAAAATTTGAACATTCCTTGCTTAAGAGATCGAAATCCGTGTTATAGTTTGAGATTTCTGTCGGATGAAGGAAATTTGTTTGTAGGGTATCAACACTATACTTTAAACATTACAATGTTAAATTTCTAAAAGGAAAGCAGGACAAAGCAAGAAAAGAGCAAAATTATTATAGTTCTAAGCAAAACAAAATCAAATAAATATTCCTTTTGCCCTCTCGCGTGAAATTTAAGCTCAAAATATTGAATTGAATGCCAGTTTTTTAATGAGTTTAACATGAGCTGTTCCCGAAAGACAAACTTATTTTCTATAGCCCTATTAAATAAAATTTTAGAAATTTAACTATACATATTGAGGAGGTACCCATCCAACGAGACTCAATTTTAGTTTTTTGTAAGAGTAAGTCTCCCAACAATGTCACCTAGCTAACTGTCCGTTTGGCGCGGCTTATATGTCACAGAGCGCTTGGAAATTGCGGTGCAGCTGCATATGGGAAAACCATTTAAACCCCGCGGTCGCTTTTCTTCATGACGTGTTTTCAACCCTACATGCAGTCGCGGGTTCGACCTCGCGGTCGCGTTTCTTTATTTTAATAGTTATTTTTTT
>NW_018164576.1:560871-569287 GCF_001263595.1 Phalaenopsis equestris
GGCAATAAAGACGAAACTTGATCAAGATCTCATTGTTTCATCATCCTAGGCTGTCGCGATCCCTTATCTACTTAGTCGGAGGGGTAGTTGACCCAACTTGACAGAAAGATTCTTGTCAGCATTCATAGGTTGCGTCATCCAAGAAATCCTTATAGATCTGGGGTGAATATTTGTCTAAAGAGACATATTTAAATCGACATTAGGTAACATAAGGTTTTATATCAACCAATTGAAGCATTATGATTCACAACTCAAAGTATAGAAAGCCATTGGAAAACAAACGGGTTGCAGTCATAACCGTAATATAATGGTATAATTTAGTCGCAACCACCCGATAAAAGGACTCTAGTCGTAGCAGCTATTTTGTGGTGTCATTTGATGACAAAACCATGTGGATAGATGGCTCGGGCCACGTTCATACTGATGTGCAAGTATTTTGATTGTGAATATATTGATACATTCGATATGACATTCGTTCTTTGTGAGGTGAAGTCAATAAGAAGTTTGTCACCTCAACAAACTGTAGGGTGGCTAAATTTTGTTTTTAGCTTTCAATGATTTATTTAAACTTAAGCGCTTTAGTTGACTACTTCAAAAATTTTGATTTAAAAGATTGACCATTCCGGTTGAAATATTAGATCAACACGATTATCATTGGGATATTGAACATTTTAAAGCTTTTAGTTGAAATTTTAGATCAACACGACCATCATCGAGATATTGAACATTTGAAAGCTTTTCTATTCAAAAAGAGGGGACATTTAGTTTCATTGCTTTAAGCTTTTCAAAGTATAAACCATGTCAACTCCTATCTTTATAGGAAGGAGGATCGGGCTGAGAAATTTGAACTTCTCAATTATTATTTTAGAATTTGGACATTTATTAGGGCTTACCAGACACGTCAACTCCAGTCCTTGTGAAGAGGAGAATTGGACTAGTCGGGTCGGACTTACAACCTTGTCATATAAACAAAATGATCTGATTTATTAGGGCTTACCAGACACGTCAACTCCAGTCGTTGCGAAGAGGAGAATTGGACTAGTCGGGTGGGACTTACAACCTTGTCATATAGACAAAATGATCTAATTAGCCCACATAGCATTCTCAAACCTAGTGTTTGAATATTTGATACATTGGTTGAAGTACATACAGGCATTAAGAATATGCATAATTAATTCACTTATATAAACACCCTAAAACATGCATATCTCAAGGGTTGCTCAAGATAGTTCAAGTGGTAATCATCTAAGTCTTAAGAGTGGACTCACATTTCAAGATTTATCATTTAATTTGGGAGCTAATCACAAATTTTTATAAATTTTGAAATCATTTGGATTTAAAAGTATTTGCACAAGCACATGATTTTAGGCTTTAAAAAGGGACCACATTCCTTTCGCTAGCAGGTTTATTGTGAATCTAGTGGAGGGTTTTTTCCAAATCAAACTTAGCTCCTTAATTTAGGGTATTTGAATTGCAACTTAAGCTTAGCCTTGTGAATTTGGTATTTCAATTTTAAATTAGGTTAAGACTCAAATGTATTAATCTATTTTTGAAAATACAAATATTTAATATTTGGATCAAATCAAATCAAATCAAATCTAAGAGTTTAGATTTGAAAATTCTAAATTTTTGGATTAATTGTAAACCCTAAGCTCTTAATTTTGAAAGCTTGACTTTGGGTTAGTTTAACCATCGAGACTTAAGTTTAATATTAAAAGTTCTTATTGATTTTGATTTTCAACTTTAGAATTTCAAGTTCGAAAAGCCCAAAAAAATGAAATTATCTTTAAAAGCCCTAAGATCATAAAAGTTTTAAATTTTGAATAATATTAAGCCTTGGAGCCTAAAGAATTTTAAAATATCAAAATTTTTAACTTATTTTTTAATTTCAAATGATTCATTTTATGATTTTGAAAATTCAGGGTTAAGGTGGTTTACAAGTCCAAATCTCCCAAAATTTCGACAACCTCCAAGTTTCAACCCCCATTTGAGGGCACGGGAGAATGTCAACCTTCTCAACTGTCTTAAAAGACGTGCTGGTCAGTATCGTGAAACACTGCAACGCAACTGGAGAGCAAAAATATTAATTTAACCAGTTATTTTAAAAGTCACAACATATTTTCAATGTACATGCACAAAAGATTAGATTGCAAATTAGCATTTCCTGAACGTTTCAATGAGCGGTACTTAATTCCCACGGAGAATTATTCACTTTCCCACGAACAGATGGTTTAAAATCCTCATTTTAAAAAAATTTCCAAACGAGTCCATGTTTTTTCCCGAACTATACGTAATTCCACACAAACGGGTATTCACACTTCCTCGAGTGGACATTTCAAAATTTACCTTATTACCTCAAAATTAAAACTTTTTCAAGCTTCAATGTTGTTGACGGCAACGGCGACAATAAAATAAAAATACAAACATTTGTTTATCATTACTACAACAGTAAACAATAATATAACAAGAAAGTAAAACAAACATTAAAGTGGCTAAGGCAGTGGCGAGCAGGTCGGGCTCGAATAAGGAGAAGCGTTTGGTTTAGCAGGAAGTGCAATGATAACAGTGTGGTATAGGTTTAACTTTTAAGATCGAGTTTGAACAGAGAGAAGCAGAGGAAAATTCAATTCGGGCTTCCGATTTAGATATGAAGTCTTCGGCTAAGGGTCTGTTTGGGGCAGCATATTTGGTGCGGTAAAGTTTTAAAAACGCATCCGACCTGTTTGGGTAAACTGTGTTTTGACAGTTTATGCGTTTTCAAAATACTGAAAACAGGGTTTTCACACCGCACATATCTAGGTGCCTTTCTGATAACGGCATGACTTTTTCAAAAAAAAATAAAAATTTATAATAGTTATCGCACCTAACTTATCAGCAGATTATTGAATAAGCTTGAGCTGCCCCCAAACAGACATAAAATAGTTTTTTTTCCTTGTGATTTGTAGGAGAGGTGCGGTGGAGCTAAGGGTTCATGTAGAGTGAGGCGGAAAAGATGCGATGACAGTTTTCTGACAACGATTTAATTTTTTTTTTTAAATAAAAAATTATAATAGTTATCGCGCCTAACATATCAGCAGATTATTGAATAAGCTTGATCTGCCCCCAAACAGACATAAAATCGTTTTTCCCTTTTGATTTGTAGGAGAGGGGCGGTAGAGCCAAGGGTTCATGTAGAGTGAGGCGGAAGTAGGATCGGGACCTCCGGAATTGCGGTGGTCCTCTCACGCATTCTCGTCTTAGTTTCAGGATGGATGAATGAGAGTGACGACCTCGGTGAAAGGGGAAGATCGCGACAGGGAGGAAAGTCCTGGTCGAGATTGGGGAAGACAAGGAGGACTTTGGCGATAGTTTGAGGGGATGACAACGCGAAAGCTCGTATGAGAACGAGAGAGGGAGACGTCGAGGGCAGACAAGAGTTCACGCACGGCTTGAGGAGGCAGCGATGTGGAAAGCTCCGCTCTGTCGTGGCTTCAAGCAGACAAAACAAAAAAAGAAAAGAAATACCGTTAAGAACCTTACAGTTTCGTTGCGCTTATTCTGAACCGAAGAAGACGAAGCATAGGCAGAAATGTATCCCAAGCAGTGCGAATGAGGAGGGGTTTTTGGTTCGTCTGTTTGAAGAACTTTATAGCAATTAAGTTCTTCAACCGGTGCAAGATTCCCAGAAATGTCATTGCCACTATTACTGTGCTGCATTAATGATCCAATCTCTTAGTGCATTTGAAAAACATTTTCTTGCCTGTAGCTAACCAACTTCAACTCTTTAAGTTTTACATTTTGAACCTCCTCTCCCATTGGACTATATCTATTTTCATAACTAAAGGTCTATTGGAAAAAAACTTAATAGTCTCAGCCTTAGATTCCTTTATGATGGCGACCCTAAGTCCACCAAGCTTCAATTCATACCATGGGAAACAACTTGTGTCAAAAGAAAAATGAGCCTTGATATCCCTAACTTCGTAGTGCTTCACAGGACCTGCATAACCAAGATTATTTGGAGTTACCTAACTATTCAAAACCTTGTTTCTTCTTGGTGGAGAAACTCTAATCCTAAATTGTGGTTCTGTTGTGGTATATGTATGTATGAAATATAATGATCGACGACGAAGCGAAAAATAGAACGAGAAAATTCACACAAAAAACAAGTAACACAGCGGAACACACAGATTTTCGCGGTTCGGCAAATTGACTATGTCCACGGAGTTGCAGAAGATTATATTACTTGAGGAATTTACATCAGTCGATCGTCTCGACTTACAAGAGTGAACTGTTTCACCCTATTGCTCTCTCTTCTTCTCTACCCCGAGATACACCGAAGAAGATAAACTTATAAGAGAAATAAACTCAATTTTTCTTCTGACACAAGCGAAACTTACAAGAGAAATAAACTCAATTTTTCTTCTGACACAAAAGACCAAAAAGAAGCCAAGGGAGAACAATCTTTTTCTTCTTTCTTTTTCCTTCTGTCGCAAGGAACTACTACTTGCACTTCTCTTTCTCTATCCCGAGGAAGCCCGAAAATGAACACAAAAGAGGCCGTGTCAAATCTGAATGAGAAAACTACAATACCTCGCAATAATTTTTTTTTCTATCCCTCTATCTCTCTCCTTCTCTCCTTCGTAAGACACCAAAGGAAGAACCGCAAACCAGAGAGACAATCCGACCTTACTGTTGTGTTCGCGACTTATAATAAGCGAAGAGGTGCTTAGCTTGGTGGAAACAGGGAAGGCGGGAACGGGAGTAGGCGGGAACTGTTCGCGACCGAGCAGGAGCGGGAGGAATCCCGACGTTTCGCGACAGAGGAGCGGGAGGTACCATACGTTTATGTGTAGGGCAGAGAAGAAAACTACGAGCGGCATGTACCATATGTTTATGTCTGACAGATGAGATTATGTATCATGTTATGAATCTGAAATCTCCAGGAGAAGTATGAAAAAAATTGGAATCTCAATTTACCTCCAAATCTCTAACAAATAAACTGTCTTTGAAGCAAATACTGTATGGTCTGAAGATGCAGACAGACGCTGATCTGGTGCAGCATTTGAATGTCTTCACTTAAATAATCACAAATCTGATACCAATTGTTTATAAATTTAGGACGAAGAAAAATAAGAATCAATATAAATCCAGAAGAACACAGATTTAACGAGGTTCGACAAAAATGCCTACGTACTAGGAAGCATAGCGGCGAATTTCACTATTTCAAAGGAGTCTAGTACATACCCATAAGGTTATACATCATATATATAGATAAAACCAACAGATAAAATTACTAACACGCCCTCGCTCACCTAACCCACTTCACTCCAAGAGACACATCTATTCACTCCAAGAGACTCGAAAAATTACTAACAGGTTCAAGTTAACTCATGAATCACTTTTCAGAAGAGCCTAGCTCAACTTGCAAAACAAGACAACACCTTTCCTTTTCACTTTAGCAATGACATCACACTCTCTAAGTTTTATGACCCTTAATCTCGTGGAAATAATTGGCTAAGACAATTGGGAGAAACAAGCAGCAGGTTCTCCCTCTTCTTTCTTCAAAGAAGCTCTCAACTATTTTAGCTGATTGGATGAGAGCATGGTCCTACAAACTCTAGATCTTCCTGATCAGATTAAACATACCACAAAGAGCATTACCATCAATGAAAGGAATGACATAGCCGCTTGGAACACGAACACTAAACCGAACACTAAAAGCTGCAAAATATGACTTAGGTTGGATTAATTTGGCACAACCACCATGCCCTGAAATTCTCTTGGATGGTTGGTGCTTGATGAGGGGATTAAAATTGCTGATTTGAATGAAAAGGGTGTTCATAAAAATCTAATATGCATACAAACAATATTGACAATGAGAGCATTAACCACTTCCTCTTTGCACCTCCATTTTCACATAAGTTGCTTCTTGAAAGGCTCCTCATTGATAGCTTCTTACATCAAAGACCTATCTTTCAACAACTATTAGAATACTCAGCTGTTGACCACATCGATGGTGAAAAGACCGTGTCAAATCTGAATGAGAAAACTACAATACCTCACAATAATTTTTTTTTCTATCCCTCTATCTATCTCCTTCTCTCCTTCGTAAGGCACCAAAGGATGGCTTAGTATTATGATGGTTCTTGCTTACAATACAATATCTGGAAGGAAAGGAATTATAGAATTTTGAAAAGGATATTTCCAACTCCTTCATAACTTTACATGGCATC
The DNA here is from genome assembly GCF_001263595.1 of Phalaenopsis equestris. Classification (NCBI taxonomy): domain Eukaryota; kingdom Viridiplantae; phylum Streptophyta; class Magnoliopsida; order Asparagales; family Orchidaceae; genus Phalaenopsis; species Phalaenopsis equestris. The sequence continues at coordinate 567,084 of NW_018164576.1, forward strand.
AAATATCAATTTAGATGGAAAGGAAATAATCTCCTAGTAGGCAGCCCTTTTTAGTTTTATTGAGGATATGCACTTCCTTTTATTGTTATTTATTATCTGCAATTGGTTTTTCTATCTGGTTTCAGCTATCATTGATGGCTTATATTATATACAGGTTATTTTGTCAGTTATGTTGTTGGGCTGTGCACAGACTCTCTCCTTTAATTTTTTCTTGGTGTTCGATGCTGCGCTATTGATTTTCGGATGCTTCATATTATATAACTCGAAAAAAAAAATCTATAAAACAAATTAAGTACCACAATACAAAAATGCCAAATATTTTACAAAAAATGTGCTCTTTACCTCGTACAAAAATGTAATTTGGTTTGCCTGCTTTTCTACCCAGGTCCTTTAGTCATTCTTTTCTGTCTTTTAATAAATCCATCCATCAAAGTAATATATGTTGAGCTCTTAGTAGGTACACCTTTTTGAATCATTTCTTCCAGTACAAGTTTAGCTTCTTTGAAATGACCCTTACTACATAAATCATTGATCTGATCAGAATATGTTTCTGATGTGCTCGCTTTATCATCATCCTCCATATTTCCATCTGTAATGCTGTGCGGTTCTTTCTCAGAATCCTCCTTTGAAGCTTCTACTCCTGCCAAGGGCCAAGAAAAGTGCTTTGCTAGTTTATCAGATTCAGATAATTTAGACAGTATATTTTGGGCCTCTTCAGTTCTCCCTGCTTCGGATAAAGCACATGAAATCACATGACAAGTATACGCATCAGGTTTTACATCCTTATCCTCCATGTCTGTAAAAAGCTTAATCGCAACATCCATCATCCCCTCCTTGCAGAGGCCATTAATGAGAATATTGTAGGTGATAACATCAACCTTCTTCCCCTTTGATGACCATGAATCAAAAAATTTCAAAGCTTTATGCACCATACCATTGTTGCAGAGTCCATGGAGAAGAATATTGCAGGTGAAAACATTTGGTTTGAAAGAATTCTCCACCATCTTGTTGTGGAACTGGAATGCACTCTCAAGATCTCCTTTTTTGCAGTAAGTGTGAATGATAGTGTTGTAGGTGGTATCATCTGGCACCAATCCCTTGCTCATGAGCTCATTCAACTTCTGGATGGCCTCCTCCATCCTATCTGCTTTGCAGAGCCCAGAAATCAGTACATTGTAAGTAGCAATACTAGGGATTATGATTTTCTTCTGCATCTCATCCCAAAGATTCAATGCATCAGACAAATTCTCCTCCTTAAAATAAGCATTGATCACAGTTCCATAGCTGACTTCATCTGGAACAAAACCACGCTTTGGAGGGCTTCGAAGAAGCTCACAAGCTTCATCAAACCTTTTTTCCATGCATAAACCATTCAGGACAATGTTCAGGGTGACAGTGTCCATCTTCAGCCCTCTTCCAACCATCTCATCCATTAATTTGTACGCTTCAGCAAAATCACCATACCTGCAATACCCACTGATCAAAGTATTATAAGTAACATTATCCGGTTTGGTAAATTCTTCCTCCATCTTCTTCAAATTCATAACTGCTTCCCCCATTTTCCCTTCCTCGCACAACTGCTTAACCAATATATTATGGGTTACCAAGCTTGGCTTCAACCCCTTGCTCCTCATCTCCTCCAACATTCGAAGAGCAGTACCTTCATTCTGCCACTGAAAACAACCTTTGATAAGGGTATTGTAAGTGACGACATCAGGCATAATTCCTAGTTTCTCCATCTCATCTTTAAGTCTCGAAGCTTCATCCATTCTTCCCTCCCTGCACATCCCCAAGATAAGCATGTTGTAGGTCCATAGATCAGGTAAGAAATTGGATCTGGTCATGAGCTCAATCACCTTTGTGGCCTCTTTCAACCAACCAATCCGGCAGTAACCAGCAATAAGTGTATTGTAGGTGGAGCGATCAGGCAGAAGTCCTCTGCCCTTCATTTCTGCAAGCAAGTCACGAGCCTCCTTAAGCATGCCTTTACGGCAATACCCGTCGAGTATTGTGTTGTACGTGATAGTGTCCGGCGAGCATCCAAAGCCTTCCATGGTGGAAAACAGGGAGAGGGCATCGGTGAATTGGCCGCGAGAGACGAAGCCATGGGCGAGGATGTTGAATGTGTGAGTCGTGGGGGCTACTCCGAGAGCGACAATGTCGTGGAAAACGGATAGTGGAACTGAAGAGGGTGAGGAAGAGCG
>NW_018164576.1:570427-582430 GCF_001263595.1 Phalaenopsis equestris
AAAGAGTGAGCATAGGGCGAGTGCGCTAGGTTGGGATGAGGACTCGTGTTCATCGTCAGAGCCGTAACAGAATTCTTGAGGCTTAAATTAAATGTTTTGTCATCCTTATATGCAAGATATTTAGTTAGGAGATCTTCATATGCATAAAACCCTTAAATTTAGTTTCTCCTCTTAATATTAAATGAAAATCTCTTAAATAGATAAATAATATTAGAACATCTCACAAGATATAGGAATTTTATCTATGAAAATTTTAAAAAAAAAAAAGCATAAACTTTGAACATCATTAGTACAAATTCTATATTATAATTTATGCTTTTCGTTATGGATATAGGGTACTTCAATATAAAATAATAGATATAAATTGAGAGCAATAATGTATATGATTGAAAAATAGGAGACTTGAGGTATTGAAATGTCATTAATAAACAAACAAATAATTTGCTTGATTGGTCTTTTTTTAGAAGGGTTTATAAACTTTAAAGGTGGGTATTGCAATCAATGGAGTCTTTCAACATCAAAGTTGGTGATAATGATGGGCTTTTGCAAATGATCTTAAGGTTGGCATCGGTGTTCTTGACAATAATGATCGTTGCCATTAGTAGTGATGATAATGATGGTGATAACTAATATTTGAATTTTTTATGGTGAGTGTTGATATTATTGATGACAACTGACAACAGTGGACTACAACAATACTACAACAGGAATCAATCTAGATAGTGGTGGTGGAAGTCGACTTTGATGGCAGTAGTGAGCGTCAATTTTGATGTTAGTAGTAATGAATATCCTTAACGTTAGCAACAAAACATGCACCATCATTATTGGTGGTAGTGAGAGTTGAAGTTATTAGTGATGATAGGTGTCAATTGTTATTATAAATGTCGAGCACTACAATGTTAATATTGTCAGTGATGAGACAATAAATTGATGTTATTGGTGAAGATGGATAGCTTGAAAGCATCCCTACCTAAGGGACACACAAGCAAAATGGGATTTCCCTATTTTGATAGATTAGTAGGGGAAAATTTCTCTGTATTAACGTTTATAGGTCTCGTGAGACCTCATTTTTCCTTAGTTTGAGCTATATATAGGATTTTATTTCTATTTTCATATAAATATATATTTATATTTACGGGATTTTTATTTTGAATTTTGTCAATTGGAGATTCTTTTCTCAAGTTTCTCCTATTAGAAAACTTTTACATTTTCTCCTTCAAGAGATGAAACTGTAACTTGAGGAGAACGTGTGATGGATCTTTCTAATCATACACACCTCACAGAAAAGTGTCATTGATTGATGTTTCTCAGACATCTTTTCTTTATGAAAAGTAGTCATAACGACTTTTTTCTCTGATACTCCTTATTTACCCTCATTTTTTTCTATCTTATTAGTTGCTAAGCATCCCCAACACGTATTTCCTTCTATGACCGTAGAACATTGTCATTTGTTACCTAACCTAAATTCAAAATTCAACTCATAATCCTAACCCAAAACTTTTAATATCTAACAATCCAACTTCCATAAAAGAACTATTCTTGAAGTTATTACTGGGACTTAAAACCATTGACTAACACTAGATTCATAAATTTTCCATAGCCAAAACTCTAAAGTGAGGAGCAAGTTACCATATCATTAAGGAGAAACCCTCAAGAAGATATCCAAGAGCTTATCGTATATGCACCAAGAAGAAACCCTCAATAAGGTATTCAAGAGTTAAGATCAAGGATATACAGTAAAAATCCTCAAATTATAATAAAGCCTCATTGGTTTTAAAAGGAATCAAAATGAGAAAGTCACTCAAAACAATAGTGATAATCGCCTAGATGGAGATTACCAAAACTATTTTGACTAAGGAGACAAACGATGAAGAGTCAATGTTGTATCTATTCGACATAAAGCACAAGAGAAGATAGAGTGATTTTAGAGTGAATGTTGTGTTTTTTTTTCTTTCTCTTTGTATTTTTAAAGGAGTCACAAGTTTTTCCATCGTCGTATACTTTTATTTTTCGAATAAGTCTCTCTTTCGGATAATATAAATGATCAAGAAGAGAAGAACAAAAAAAGCAGGACATACAACAAAGAGGGAAAACAAGAGAAAGAATGTGGAGAACATTTGTGTGGCAAACCTCAGTAGAATAATTCAAGCACATACGTCCAAACAAGATCAGATTGAAATAGCTTGTGTCAAATATTTGCCAAATTATGTCTATGAAAGCTAACCACTAACAGAGATTTTGGTGTGTTTACCTGTTCTGAGTCCAAAGTGCTCCCAAGGGAACGTATCTCACTTGATTAATTACAGCTTGAGGGTTATCCAAGAATGCCCTTGATCTAAGGAGTTTTGCTTACATTTAAAGTGACCATTATCATAGTGTTATTAAAGGATGGTAATTTAGCAAGGGAATGTTTTGATACTTTCAAAGCTCCCACTGAGCCAAGTGAAGGAGAGTGAGTCTCTCACAATCCCACATAGGTGATGGACTCATCGGCATACGGAGTCTGTGAAACAACCTAATCATCTCTACGGGGAATCTCTATAATTCAAAGCACATCCAAGCCATAAGAACAAATGACATATCATTGTATCCCAAACTAATGACAGTTCATTGATAATTAGACCGCCAAGATGATACAAACAAAGTAAAAAGGAGCGACAGGGCTTAATGGGGGTAGTCAAAGGAGAAAGGAGCGACAGGGCTCAATAGGGGTAGTCAAAGGAGGGGGTAGTCAAAGGAGAAACAAGAAATCCTTATAAGGTAGAGGTAGGCGGGTGGGGGTACCATAAACCCGTCATCCCAAGCCACTAAGACCCTAAGTATACTTTGTCGTGAAGGTAGTTGATCTAACACATCTAAAGACCCACGGTAAGCATTTCGTTAATTGCATCGTTTACGGGGATCTCGGTAGCCCTAAGGTCAAATAAACGAAACTTTATCTTATGGCTATCAGGTGGAGCTCCAAGAGGTGGGACGTATACCTGCTTAAATGACAAAGATGTCGCTGGAAAAGAGAAGAAAGGCAGGTTCAGCTACAAAATTGGAAACACTCCTAACAAAATGGCGTACGCCCCATCCGGGTCGAGGAGCCTTTTAACGTCCTAAGCACACTAGACAACCACTTAAGTAGAAATCTATGTCGGGCCAATCAGGTTAGAGAAGCACGAGGGTTTCTACTCGGGCAAGCAAAATGATGTAGTTATCTAGAGTTATCATTGGATAATGTGGAGGCACAATTATATGACTTGGGTTATGCCCATGTTATACTACCCATTTCAGTCAGAAAGCTATGCAGAAAAGTAAAAGCAGGTTTTGAAAAATCATGACAGCTTTAATCCTAAATTTTATATTATCTCAATCTTTCATGACTATGATTTTTGTAGAAAAAATTACAATTTTAAGATCCTAAAGAGCCCAAATTGCAACTTTTGTAGCATACCAGGAAAAAACAGGAAAAATATTCAAGCATGCAAACATGTCAGAAAAGCGAGAAAACAAGCCAACTATAAAATAATAAAGATCGGTGATGTTGAGTCGGCGACATATCCCAAAAAAAGAAAAAGATTGTCGGACTCTACATATACATATCCCATCCTTATTCTATATATAAATGAAATTTAGAATTAAGGTATGAGACATGAGAAACAGCTCCTGATCCGTGTCACGCGGTTTCGCCCATTTGGCTCCTCAGAACTCGTGCACACATCTTATTTCTAATACAGACTCTTCTAGAATTCTAAAAGTACAGAGGAAAAAGAAAAAAAAAGGACTCGATCTGCATGAAAATAATCCTTCGTCGGCCCTCGCCTCATTGACAGCCAAAGGCTAGGAAAACGATCTTGGCCATGTGTCAGGGAATCCAGGGCGGATCTCTTGGGTCTTGGAAAGTCATATGTGCGTGAAGCATATTCTAAGCTAGTTTAAGTGGACATCCTATCCAAATGACATCAAAAATTGATGCCAACATATTAATTTACAAAATTTTGATGATCATATAGATCCTGATGAGTTCATTGAGTGTCTCCATAAACTAGAATAGGTCTTTGAGCATAAAGATGTTCCACCTATCATAATGGTGAACATAGTTGTTATTAAATTAAAGAAAAGTGCTTCCTAGTTGAGGAAAAGCTTGAATTGCTTGTGCCACCATGAATAAAAAATTAAGATCCAAATTTGGTTCAAGATAAGAAAAAAGATGCAATACAACTACATTCCAACAAAACAAAAAAAAAAAGATATCCTTTTTGAAATTTCACCATTTGTAGCATAAACCGACTTTAAACATCATATATAGTGAACTGTGAGTTGCTTGAGTTAGACGAGCACTTTTGAGCTATCTCTAACTACCTATGTTTAGGATGACTTGCCTTGGCTTTTTGTACCCTAGAAAGAATATATTTTAAGATATCACAAGTTCAATAATAACTTAATTATGAGTTTCCAAAAGTATTTAATTATTGAGTAATGTCTTAACTCTTATAGTCAACAAAAACTTCAAGGAGGAATTAACATGATTTGTCCCACTCTATTTCTAGAAGTTTATTATCCTAAGAAGCATTTTAGCAACTACTCCTTATAACATTTAGTTATTTTATGAGAAAACACAAAATAAATCATAAATACCATCAATTTATATACTTCATTGAGATCCACATAGGCCTATAACATGAGCCCTCAAATTTTGGAAAAAAATATTACATCATGAGTCATAATGCAAAACTGTATCAGGACATAAATTTGTATCAGAACTTCAATCACAATGTGTCACATGTACGGTACAACTCGATTGAATATAAAAAAATAAATAGTTTAATGCATGACGAGAGTCATAATGCAAAACTGTATCAGGACATAAATTTATATCAGAACTTCCATCACAATATGTCACGTGTACGGTCCAACTCAATTCACTATAAAAAACTAAATAGTTTAATACATGACGGGACTAAACTGTACATGTGATGCATTGTGATTTGAGTAATGATATAGTTCATGTTGTAATATTTTTTTTAAATTTTGATGCAAATTCAAACAGTACCTAACAAAACAAATAAACAAACCAAAATAATAGTGAAATCACACTGCAACCGCAATTTTTCACTCCAAAAAAATAAAATATTTTTATTACACCATTGACCCCGGGCTCTCCGCGTTCAGAAAACGACCAAGTCCTCTTTACCGCTTCAAAGTTGAAAGCCGGCACAACTATAATACTTCTCCTCGCCGCCCCTCCTTCTTCTTCACCCACCCTGTCTCTCTCTCTCCTTCCCAACCAGAAGAAAAATGTGCTTGGAAGTGGCGACAATGGCGTCCTCTGTGTGCTTGGAGATCATAAGCACCTCATCATCCCCCGCCGAAGAATCCGAAATGCAATTCTTAATTTCTCCTCGCTTCATCGAAAGCGGAGAAATTGAGAAGACTTCAGCAAAGAAGACGAGCTATAAGTTCGAATTGGTGGACTACGACTCTCTTCCTGAATTCCTGAAGCACAACGAGTTCATCCTTAATCACTACCGCTCCGAATGGCCTCTCAAGCAAACCCTGCTCAGCATCTTCTCCATCCACAATGAAACCTTAAACATCTGGACGTAAGAATCTCACACAATCTGGATTTCTCCATCTTTAAACTATAAATTTATTGTTTTGTTAACTGATTTCAAAACTTGCTGTTCTTCCTCTGCAGGCACTTAATTGGCTTCTTCATCTTCCTCGTCCTCGCCTTCCACGCATCGACTCTCTTCCCGGTGAACCTGGCCGTTTCAGGCAATTCATCAAGCACCTTCGGTGCATCAACGTCGGGGCCTATCGTCTCCCTGTGGCCGTTCTATCTCTACTTAATCGGCGCCATGTTCTGCCTCCTCAGCAGCTGCGCTTGCCATCTGCTCTGCTGCCACTCATCCTTTACCTGCTACCTCACCCTCCGTCTGGACTACGCTGGCATCTCCGTCCTCATCGTCTCCTCCTTCTATCCCCTGGTCTACTACTCCTTCGCCTGTCTCCCCTTTTACCGTAACCTGTACCTCTGCTCCATCACTCTGTTGGGAATCACCACCATCATCGTCTCTCTCTCGCCGTTTTTTGAATCGGCTAAGTTCAGAGCGGCGAGGGCGGTGCTCTTTGCTTGTATGGGGGCGTCGGGACTGGTTCCGATTGTGCACAAGATGGTGGCTTTTGGCGATAGAAAGGAGGCGGTGGTGAGTACACTGTATGAGGTGGCGATGGGGTTGTGCTACGGCGTCGGAGCGGTTGTTTACGGCGCGAGGGTGCCGGAGAGATGGATTCCGGGGAAGTTTGATATCGCCGGACATAGTCATCAGCTTTTCCATGTGTTGGTGGTTGCGGGCGCGTACATGCATTATTTGGCTAGTCTTGTCTACTTGGAATGGAGAGAGATTGAAGCGATTGAAGCATGTTAGGAGGAAAGAAGCATGTTAGGAGGAAAGAAAAAAAAAAACAGATTTTTTCGGAAAAAAATTTGATTTTTAATATTCAGATCAAATTTTTTAGCAGGAAGGATTTCAAAATCATTAAACTTTAAATGAATTGAAATCTGATCAAAACTTTTGTTTTTTTTAGGATGATTTGTTCAGAGAACTTCTGATGTTATGTTCCAAAACAGCATCAAAGGATATGTTTGTAATTTGTTCATACTTTTTTTTTCTTTTGATTTTTCTTTACTTTTCATATTGATTGAATAATGTAAGTAATGATTATTGTTCATATTATATTATATTGAATTATGTTGAGCAAAAAACTTCAAATGGAAAAGTGGACAAAGTCTATAATTAAATAATAATTGATGAAAATACTTTCTTAAATATTCATTTTAGAGTCAATTATTTATGAGGGCAAGTTCCAATTGGTAAATTGGTGAAATACCTTCAACTGTCATTTACATGGATGCCAAATAACTCTTATATTTTTATAGGTCTAGCATTTAAATTTATATATTTACGTGCTTCTATAGCACTTAAATCTTTAATATCACATCAATAATGTCACTGTTACCTCCTTTTTAAAAATAAAATAGACCCTTTAAGACATGTAAAATTAGCATCTTATAGTGTTGTAAATATAATTATAAAAAATTAGGTGTTAACATGTAAATATATAAGAAATGTGTTCTATGTATGTAAATTTATAAAGCAAACAAGAATATAAAATAAAAAGGTCAACACATAAAAAATCAAAATTTTATAAAATTAGAGCTAAAAGATGACCACATCATATTGTTATAATCACTCGTAAGAGATTTTTTTTCATGATATGATTATAGAATTATAGTTCATACAAATATTACATTGATTTATCCCCTTTTAATCTTTCTTTCTCTATACAAATATATATATATATACATAAAGTATTCTAAAATACAATTAAATTATTAAAAATTTAATGAAATAGTTTATAAATGTCTAGACATTTTAGGGACTCCACCCGTAAATTCTTTTAGGCTTCTCCTAATGCTATACTATCTAATACATACTCTTCCATCATTTTATTAGTGCTGCACCACCAACCAATTTTTATCATACGACACGAATCTCAAGACAATATTTTGAGCAAAAAATATTCAAATATTGATAAAAAGTCATCAAGAGCTTCGATTTGAGTAAACTTATAGTCTAACTGATCGGCTTGATGAGAAGAACTCAATGATATAAAAGCTAGTCCAATCCGAATCAGATCAAGCCTGAATCAAATTATTAAATCACTCTTGAAAGATTTCCAGAGGTATTTGAAAAGTCAAATGGATGTCGAATCTAGTTTGTTCATAGTCGAATCGAGTGTCTCGACAAGACGAATCCAATGAGCCCAGGATTGCTCAATTTCGACATCGTTAAGGCACTCAAATGTCCATCAAGCATCATCTGATTGATGGAAGCTCTCCGGACCGACCGATCAAAATTGTTCATATTCTTGCATTAATTGCACCAAAAACACTATAAATATAGCCTCACTCCTCACATAGAGGAGGAGGCTTGAGAGAGAACTTGAGGCTTTGAGAAGGAGATCAAGTCCAACAAAATCTTTGTCATCGCCGATCGTCGTCGACCACCACGAACCTTCAGTGACCGTCGCCGACCTCCGTCGACCTTCATTGATCGTCATCTACCATCGTCGATTACCGCTGACCTCTGTCGACTACCGCCGACCACCGCTGTCCGGACACCGTTAGGCGACGTTGTAATCTGAAAATCTAGTAACTTTTTCCCGTCTGTGGGACAATGGGTCACTGTAATCATCAATCTATACTAGATTATTATAATCGGGCAGACCCCGTGGTTTTTTCCCATTACGGGTTTTTCACGTAAAAACTTATGGTGCATCACTGTTTGTTTCTCTTTCATCTATGTGTATGTTGAATTCTCGTACAACGCTAAGACGATAATTCATTACTCTACAGCCGCGGATTTTTTAGCACGCATCAATTTGGAAGATTTACATGATTTACATGCATACCAAACAATTCTTATGCATTTACATATTTAACATTATGTTCGATTTCTAACCAAATTTGAATTGGACGACGTTGGCCAATTGCGCTCTCTAGAAGGCAGCCTTCTGGTTTGATTAACTCGCCTTCCGTTGCTGATTTAAACGTGTCTGAAAGAAGGCAATGTCAATTCTTTGACGGTGAGCTCAATTAAAAGCCGATTAGTCGGACATTTATGCTTCAGCCTGATGCGGTTTCTTACATACGTACCACCCAATTCTTTATATCTACATATCTAACACTTAAAACTTTGCTCTTTACATTTATACCACCAAAATATTTCATATCACGTAGAAAATACCATCGTTTTGGTTTTGAAAAGTGAAATACACCTCTTCATGTATGGGTAACAGGGGCTCGTACGTAAAACTTGAAGTTTAGGTGAAAGATATGTGTAAATAAGTAGGAATTGAATGATGTTTATGTAAATCTTCTAAGAAAGTGCTTTTTTTTTTAATGATATTTCAATTCAATTAATTTAAAATTAGTGAAGGGTCAAAAACAGAAGTTGAAATTCTAATGCATGTTCTATGCGAGCATACGTAAGCCAATTGTCATTTTAAGAGAGAGAGAGAGAGAGAGAGAGGAACTTTCATCAGAAGGAATGTCAAAATTCATGAATTTATTTCAAAATGGATGCAATTTATGAATAATTGATTAATTTCTAGCACATTTCTCTCATATTAAATTAATATTTACTGGAAATTTACATGCGCCCCGGATGATTCTAATGTATTTGCATATTTAACACTGCATTTTGATATTTGCATATTTGTCGAAATGCGCCCATCTACTGAAGTGGCTAAGGGTCCGTTTGGAGGGCTTTTCCTGCGCAGTGCGTCGGAAGGCCGCAGAAATGTACCGTTTGGCGCGGCGTCTCCTTCGCGGCGGCGGCGAATCTGAGCGGAAAGCGGACCGCGGGTGAGATCCCGCGGCCCGCGTTACCGCTCGATTATTTTACTCCCTTACCCTTCGTCTTCGACTAGGAAGGCCGGATCGCAGCATGCGATGATCTTCGAAACCCCCATCGTTCTCCCTTTTCCCCTTTCCGCTCTGCTCCTATCTGAAACCATTGAGGAAGAAGCCCTACACCGAGCCGAGCTCGATGGAGGGGATTGCCGGTGTGTTCCTTCTACAGTAGTTGTTGCTATTTCGCCCCCAAATGATGACGCCATGGCTCATCTTCACGTTTTGTATTCTTCGCGACTTTGTTTTTCATCTCTAGTTTATGAGGATCTTGAAGCAAACCCATGGAGTATATTATGCTGGAAATTGATTATTTTGCTTTACGATTAGGCTTGATAAAAGTTTGTTCATGGCACATTAAGTAAATCATTTATCAAAAATGCTTCGGATTTAAACAGTCGTGCTCAATCTGTTATTTTTTGTTTTAGTTAATGTATTGTTTACGTTTCTCCTTTCTTGAAATGTATCAAATAAAATCATATGGGTGGTATAAATGAAAATTTTGGGTGGTATAAAGGTATAAAGTGAAGTTTAGATGTTATATATGTAAAAACATAGGAATTGGACGATTGGTTGCACATAGGAATTGGAGGATTGGTTGAGGGTAGCGTGAACATTGTCCATATTTTCATAAAAGGGTGTAAGCTCTGCAAAATGGATGTACATTACAGATTTTATTTCCAATCTGGAGTACATCAGTCTGAACGGGTGCTTGATTATAAATTTCAAACATAAACCTTTTGCCTGTAGTTTAAAACAACTTTTTTCTTTCAAATAGATTGTAATTAAACCCTATATTTATTTTTCTTTCGACCAAACAGCAAAATTTTCAGAACTCCTGCAGGGCCATGCTTGGTGGCATGTGTTTATGGGATTTAATTCATTTAAGCAAAAGTTAGTTGAAAGTTCATTTTTGAAATTCTGGTTCTATTCCCATATACATTACATATGAATTGGGTTTTCTGCACTATCCTTTCATTCTAGTAGATGCAGGTCTTCTGAATTGCAGTGTCCATTATATATATATATATATATATTGGGAAATTTGCATTCATACCACACAATTCCTTTGTATTAACATATCTAACACCTAAAAGCTGTATTTAACTTCTAAAAAATAAATAGAAATGGTATTTTTTGATGCGATATGAAAGATTTGAGTGGTGTAAATGTAAGAAAGCAAAGTTTAGGTGTTAGATATGTAAATACATAAGAGATGTGCAGGCATTAGAGGCATGTCTAGAATTGAAATGGGAAAGTGTTTATTATATTTTTCTTCCCTTTGTTTGGCTACTAATCCCTCAAAAGCAGAAGCAATGGCTGTATATATAGCTGTCCAACTTGATATAGATGCCAACAGTTATCCAAAATTTCCTTTCTGGGCTGATAGTAGAAGGAGCAATCCTTAACCATTTCTCTAATGTGGTGCAATGCTTTCTCAAATATTGTTGTCATGGAAAAATTTCCTTTCCTTGTTATGAATCTGATGCTAACAATTACTGATTATATATCTCATTAGTTTTGTCTAGTCTCTTAAAATTTAAATGCAAGTGTCAAAATTTTGGCAAGATATGCAGGTGGGGAGTGTCTAGGCAGCCTATCTGCAGCACACATGTTTTGGAATTTTTTAAAAACACATGTTTTGGAATTTTTGAAAGGTATACAGATGCATTGGGTTGATTCAGTATTATTACATCCATCATGGCTTTTATGCAGAATTATGCTAATCAGTTTGGCCTTCGAGCCAATTCAAGTTTGCTTTCATTAGTTGTTTCAGCTATGTTTAGATTGTTTAACAATTCACATTAACTTTATGAAATCTCATGTATAGGGTTTTGTTTTGGTAATGCCTTAATTCTGCACTATTTTTAGCAATCTTGCTATTCCACGGGCTTGCTTTGTGCTAAAAACACACAAAATTTATATACCAGACATGCACGCACTCTATGTTTCTTGTGATAAATTGCATTCTCTATGATAAGGAGACTATTTTCTCTTATGCAGAGCAACATAACATTATTTGATAAAGCTTAAGTTTTCTCTCTAAACACCCTGTTTCTTATGTTTCTTTATAGCGAGGAAAATGTATTCTTTCTTTGCAAGAAACTTGGTGATGGTGATAGGGAATAAAGAACATCACTGGGGGAAAGTCTAGCACAGAAGCTACACCGTCTGAATGTTAAAATTAATATAATAGTCTTACTAATTGGTATTTTAATAGTTTTAAGTTTTTTTTTTCAGTCTTGATACTCACTGTGAAGTGATGTATGTATTTATAATTTTGTATTGTTTTTAAGTGAGTTGTTGTTTTAAAAGTATTAAATTTATGACTATTACAGTTCTGTTAATCACAACATTATAAAACAGAGGCAGAATGATCATTTCTACAGAAACAGCTACCTTACAGCTGTTTTCACGCAACTGCCCCAAACAGACAGCCAACTTCCCCACAGCAGCTTCCCCGCAGCAGCTTCCTATGGCAGCGCCGCCGCAGCTGCGCCCACAACAGCCTCAAACAACCCCTCCCCCCCAAAGTGTTG
>NW_018164576.1:585852-587637 GCF_001263595.1 Phalaenopsis equestris
ATTTATAATTTAAATCAATAACTAATATGGCAATTTACATATATGACCGCATACCACCCAATTATCATACATTTACATATCTAATATATCACAAAAGAAATTCAACTATTTTATTTTTTTCTTAAAGCAAATTAAATATTCTCATATATAGATAAAATGACATTTATTCAAAAATCAAAATTTAAGTGTTAGATATGTAAATATAAAAAAATTGAGTCGTATGTATGCAAATCATCCTAACTAATATTTATTATGATACCTTATTATTAATAAAATTATCTGAAATATATCGTCACTCTTCCCCTAAAATCTACATAGATATCTCATTAACTAATGCTCTGAGCACATAAAATTAATTACTGAACTATCTTAGTAAATTAAACCATGATTTATGACAAGAACATTGTTATTAATCAATTAATTAATTAATTAATCATAATTCTTTAATATATGTCATATTTTCAAAATATTTTTTTTTTCGAATAGTTGATTCATATATTGCGAACATATGTCATAGTTTCATAATTAGATTAAAAAAAATAGCATTTTCATGCATATACCACACAAATCCTGTATATTTATACATCTAATACTTACATTTTTATATTTATTTACAAACCACTCAAATCTTTAATATTACATGATATAAATGTTAAATATTTAGTATGAAGAGACATTTACCAACATCCCGCCAAATCTAATATCTAAATGTTTGTTTGAGGTAGCTACAGCTTATTGAATAATATGTTGATAAGCTGATTAAAAATAATATGCTGATAAGTTAGGTGCAGTGACTATTACAAATTTTTATTTTTTTTGGAAAAGCCAGACTACAGCCAGAAAGCTGCCACCGCACCTAGATAGCTAGATAGCTGCGGTGTGAAAACGTTGTTTTCAGCTTTTTGAAAACTTTATTTGTAGGCTGCCAAAACGTAGTTTATCCAAACAGGTCATGTACGATTTTAAAACTCCACCGCACCAAATAAGCTACCCCAAACGGGCAATAAATTTTATTTTTTATATTTATAACACTCAATTATTTAATAACACATAAAAAATATAATTATTTTTTTTTTCATTTAAAAAGTCGGAAACACCTTCTCATGCATATGCATAAAACAGTAGTGTTCGTAAGAATCAAACCCGGATCAGAAAGATCTTGCGACAGACAATACAGCTGAAAGACATCATCAAATTTAAAATAACAAAGTAAATGTCGAAATAAGTGTAATTGTAGTAGGTATTAGGCATTCGGCTAGTTGAAAAACAACTTCAGATTTAATAAAATTATGATGATGGCGTTACAAATTATTGATTAGTATTGTTTAAAACAATTTAGATTACATCTACTGATGATACCATTTTTAATTAAGGAATCTTTACATCCATTCCACACAATTCTTATGTATTTACATATCTAACACCTAAACATTCATATTTAAATTTTTGATGTTATGTAAATATGAATGTTTAGGTGTTAGATATGTAAATACATAAGAATTATGCGAGTTCTTGTAAATGTCCCTTCTTATGTGGTGTCTACGTAAATGTCCCTTTTATAATTACATGCTATGCGAGTTCTTCAAAGCTTAGCTTAATATATTTGATTATTATGGTTGGGTTTGTCTAATTGTTTTTGTCTGCTTTGCTTGTAATTAGCTCTATTAGCTTTATATTTTCTTACCATGACAAGTGCTAGAAAAATATTAAAAAAAAAAAAAAAAAACTGTTGTTGGTCTTAAATCTTCATTACGTGTTTTCGGGCAGTGATCACACGGGCGGACG
>NW_018164576.1:587688-589644 GCF_001263595.1 Phalaenopsis equestris
ATTTTTATACTTTTGCAAGCCCCAAATGATGAAAATATAGGCGCCCCTCTTAAACTTAAATAATTAGTAGTAAAAAGATTTACATACATACCGCTCAATTCTTATGTATTTACATGTGTCAAGCATGAACTTTAATTTTTACATAAATATCACATTTGATGCGTGCTAGAAAATTCGTGGCGGTTGAGTAACAGACTATCGTTTTAGCGTTGTACGAAAGTTTAGCACACACAGATGAAAGAAAAACAAGCGGTGATGACTCAAGAAGTTTTTACGTGAAAAACCCGTAAGGAAAAAACCACGGGGCATGACCCAGTTGCGAAAATTCACCATTGATTGTTGATTATATGAATCTCTTATCCCACAAACGGGAAATGGTGACTATATTTTTTAAATTACAACGTCGACTGACGATGTCTGGTTGGTGGTGATCGATGGTGGTTAGTGATAGTTGATGATGGTTATCAGAGGTCCACGACGGTCGGCGGTGGTCGTCAGAGGTTGGCGGTGGTCGACGGCGGTCGGCGGTGGTTGACGACGGAGGTTGGAGATGGTGTTGAACTGCAGCTTCTCCTGAAGGCCTCAGACTCTCTCTCTAGACTTCCGCTCTCTCTCATGTGAGGAGTGGGGGTCTATTTATAGTGATCTGTGCGGAATTAATGCAGGAATATCAACCATTTTGATCAGACGGTCCGGAGAGTTTCCTCCGATCATGCCGCATTTAATGATCATTTGTGTGTCTTAACGATGTCGAAATTGAGTGATCTTGGGCTCGTTGGATTCGTCTTATCGAGCCGCTCGATGCGAGTATAAACTTGTCAGTTTCAACATCTTTTTAACCTTCCAAATGTGTCCAGAAATCTTCCAAATGTTGTTTAATGATTTGATCTGAGCTTGATTTGACTCGAATTGGACTAGTTTTCAAATCATTAAGTCCGTCTCATCGAGCCGGTCAGTTTGACTATAAGCTTGTTGAAATCGGAGCTCTGGATGACTTTTTATCAAGATTTAAATGTTTCTTATTTAAAAAATCGTCCTGAGATTTGTGTTATGCTTCGAGATTCATGCCGGATGATGAAAATTTGTTCGTGATGTATCAACCTTACCTATGCAAGAAAAAGGATGGCATTTCTTATGTGAAGTTAAATATTTGGAAGGTATAAAAGTAAGAAAAAAAACATTAAGCTTTAGATGTTAAATATACTATTACATATGAATTGGTGGTATGCATGTAAATACCCCTTAATAGTAATTTATTATTAATTATATTTAAAAATTAATAATTATTTTATAACAATTTTTAAAATTTTAAGGAGAGAATTTTTAAGCTTAAATCCCGCTTGTCTTTTTATTTTTCATTTTGCCACTTCATGCGGTATTTTGGTCTAGCTAATGTATGTATCTCATCTTAATTATGTATAAAAAAATATATATTATTTTCTATAATATAAAATAGTATTATGTTTTATGTAATATGAAAGATCTAGATTATACAAACATAAAATATAAAATTTAGGTGGTCCATGTGTACATAAATACTAGAGACCGTTGATCATACATCTCTAAATTCATGCATAAATTGAATTGTCATGTTTGATTGCAACATTTGAGGTGTGAAATATGAGGGTTTGAGATGGCACAAAAATGAATTGGAATTTAAAGATTATAGTTCTAAAACAAGTAATAGAAGCAACATTATTATTACATCAGGTACGCATCTGCATGAACGTTAAGGAAATTCGGCGGACAAAAAGTTTAAAGGAGCACAACTAAGAAGGACCAAAAGGCGAAAAACTATGGGCCACAGACGAAAGATCAAGCGCCCACGGGCGAACGACTGATGGTCCAACATTAAAAAGCTAAATGCTCATTGGCAGAATTCTGAAAACCTGTCTAACCAAGTGCAACCCTCCTGGTTGATGGCCAGCTGAGCGAAAGTCATCCGAAAAAAAAAAA
>NW_018164576.1:589744-591416 GCF_001263595.1 Phalaenopsis equestris
TATAAACTTCATTTTTTACATTTATACCACCCAAAATTTTCATATGTATGACACCCGATACTGCATCAACCAAATCTCATCATCAGGCGCTAATCTCGAGGCAATATTTTAAGCAAGAAATGTTCAAATCTTGATAAAAAGTCATCCATAACTATGATTTCAGCAAACTTATAGTCAAACTGACCGGTTCAATGAAACGGACCCAATGATATAAAAATTAGTCCAATCCGAGTCAGATCAAGCCCGGATAAAATCATTAAATCACTTTTAGAGGATTTCTAGAGACATTTGAAAGTCAAATAGATGTTGAATCTAGCGAGTTCATAGTCGAATCAAGCGTCTCGACAAGACGAATCCAACGAGCCCAAGATCGCTCAATTCTGATATCGTTAAGACACTCAAATGTCCATCAAACGCCATCCGATCAAGGGAAGCTCTCTGTACAGTTCGATCAAAATGATTTATATTACTGCATTAATTGCACTCATAAAGCTATAAAAAAAGCCTCGCTCCTCACATAAGGGAGAAGACTTGAGAGAGAACTTGAGGCTTTGAGAATAAGCTCAAGTCCAATATCATCTATGTCATCGTCGTTCGCCGTCGACCACCCCCCCACCCGTTAGGGACCCCCGTCGACTTCCCCCGCCGGCCACCGTCGATCACCGCTGACCTCCGTCGACCGTCATCAACTGCCGTCAACCACCTTCGATCATCGCCAACCACCGTTGATCGGACGCCATCATACGACTCTGTAATATGAAAATCTAGTAACTCTTACCCGTTTGTGGGACAAGAGACTGCTGTAATTATCAACGTATAATTGATTTTTATAATTAGATCAGACCCCGTGGTTTTTCTATTTACGAGTTTTCCACGTAAAAACTTCTGGTGTCGTCATTGGTTATTTTACTTTCATCTAAGTGTGTGCTGAATCCTCGTGCAACGCTAAGACTATAATCCATTACTCAACCACCGTGAATTTTCTAGCACGCATCAATATGATATCAAAAGTATCATTATTTTAATATTTTTGATATCCCAATTTTAATTTTCAAAAAATGAAATGCATTTTTTTTCTATATAAGTTGATATACATGTGAAATTGAAAGTTTAGGCATCAGATATCTAAATACATAAGAATATTGAGTGGTATGTATGTAAATTTTGTAGAGTTGGGAAAGCTCATGATGGAATTTAGTCCCACATGGTTTAGTTGAAAGAGGCCAACCAATGCAGTTCAGAGGGGGAGGATGATGATTAAATTGTAACTCTCCCAATAAATATTCATATATCAGGCTGGGCAATTGCAAATCTGTTTAATGTGATATGAAGATTCATGAAAATTATATTTATCTCTTAAAAATAAAAATCATAATATGTTTAATGTGATATGAAGATTTATGGGCATAAACATATGTAAAATACATAGGCAACCACTAGTATGTTTGAATGCCCAAAAAAGGGGGGCATGCAAATACATACCAAACAAATTCTTATGTTTTTACATATCTAACAACTAATCTATGTTTTTATATTTATGTCACCCAAATTTTTTATGTCAAATAAAAATATCATTATTTTAATTTTTAAAAAGTGAGTTGTATTTTTCATGCATAAATAAGAAGGCACATAGTATATATATATATATATATATATATATATATATATATAT
>NW_018164576.1:594915-626377 GCF_001263595.1 Phalaenopsis equestris
ATGCAGGAAAAAATGCTGAACCTAACATATATATATATATATATATACACATAAATATATATATATATATGGATATAGATAAACATTGAGTGGAATGTCTTAAGAAAAAAGAGATTTACATACATACCACTCAGATTCTTGCGGTGCTCACAAATGTAACATCTAAACTTTAATTTTTATATATTCATGAAAATATATAAGTTATATTTGTAAAATTAAAATGACAATTTTTTTTTGATGCTAAACTTTAATTTTTATATATTCATGAAAATATATGTTATATTTGTAAAATTAAAATGATAATTTTTTTTGATATAATATGAAAGATCTGGTTGGTGTAAATGTAAACAATTATATTTAATGTGGGGTCATGTAAAAAAATAAATGCTTGGAAAAGGATTCTACACTAACGATCCTCACCAACAATTCCAAATCAGTTCTAAGGCGTACTTTGATCTTACCCCCTGCTCTTCAATCTTTTCCATTCTTTCGTTTCTTTACTTATTTCTTTAGTTCACATTGTTCTGCTATTCAAGCGACCGTCTCCTTCCGGCATCGGTGGTTCTCTGGTGATTAATCGGTTTCCATTAAAGAACTCGGTAATTTCTTCATTGCCATTTTTCTTTCTAGATTCTTAATTGCAGTTGTTGAAATAAAGCCAGATAGTTTGAATTGAAAGAGTCAATTTTGAATATAGTAACAATTCATGCAATAGAAAATACAAAAATGGAAACGTAGGAACATTTAATGATTCGTCTGAGCATTCGACGACCAGGCCAAGTACGAACCTATTGAAGATTTTAATGATTTTTTTTTCTCTACTGAATGTACGAAAGTAGATGGAATGAAAAGTGCAAGAGTAAGGAGGTGTGTGTGTATATGCGTGCAAGGAGGTGTTTTATGAATCTTATAGTTGTAAAAGATGCCAAGGATGAGCATCATGATGTGTTTTATAGGAAAAGATAAAGAGTTGCTTTTTAATTGTTCATCTCCTTCCTCAGAACTTCTCAGTTCTTCTCTAATCCTCTCAAAACTAATTAAGTCCTTTCAAGAATGCCAATTTGATTTTCCTCAACTTAGGATCTTCTTCCTTCCTCCTTTGTGTAAGAACATTGTAATTTTAAATAAAATACAAGGCAACCTTTCCTCTTTCTACAATGGAAATAGGTCATTAGAACAGTATATAGCTTGGTGTATTGTCTATTGTTTCTTTAGAGTGCTTTTGAGAAAAATTAAGTTGAAATTATTTATTTTGGGATAACAAATTTAGTCCTTAATGAGCCTACTAAAAGTAACAATGCCTACATTTAAGCTAAAAAATTCGTGTGAAGTATGCATGACAAAGATAAAGTGATTTGCATTGGTACTCCACAAGACAACCTCAATAAGAATTTTGCAAATTTTATTAAATCATGCTCAGGCACTTTGTTTTAGGCTATAGATGGCTTCAGTTTACATTATTCAATCTCCTCGTGAAGTACATATCTTGGGAGTCGCTCCATTTATACAGTTTTTGTTATAGAGCCATACAAAATTCTCTTTCACATCCCTTCACAAAAGAGATGAGTTGAGTTGAGTCTAGTCTAACAACAGTTGAGAAGGTGTAAAGGTGGTTAAGACCATTAACTTGAGTGTATCATTAACAACTAAATGAGCACTGTATTGATCAACATGATTATTAGAATAAATTTGACAGTGTAAATCCATTGACATGGAATAGGTTTAGCCCTAGGAGGTGAGGTAACATGTTCCCATCACTGTCAATTTAGTAGAAAATGCATTTAATGTCCAATATTTGTTTCAAGTGAGGGTCTTGTAGGTCTTTTTGGTATGTCTAAGCTGTAAAAATAAAGGCAGGCACAAAGAAAAATGTCACAATTGATAGAAAGGCGATAGGTCTTATAAGATTCAAGATGATGAGAAGTAATTGACTTTTACCTTGTTTAAAAGCAATGTGAAGATGAAGGCCTAAAAATTCATCAATAAGTGGATGTTTAATTGGTTTATACAAAGTTCATGAGGTTATTATTGCAGTTAGAGGATTAGACAGGCTACAAGTGGAAGAGGGGAAGTTAAGGAAAGAGAATGGTGTGACACTCGAAGGAGAAGGGTTAGAAGGGGACATTTACTGAGTTGAAACCTTTTGCAAATGCAATAGGACCACATCCCAAGATAAACTTAAAAGGGCTTTTGTATGCAGCATCAAGGTATAGACAACATCAGTTAATTGGTGTAGTTTTCATTCAATACCATCATTTGTTGAGATGTACAACAATAAGATAACTAATGAATAATTCCATTGCCAATAAAAAATAAACTGAAGTTTATATAAATTTCATAGCATTGTCAGCTTGAAGAGTTTAGTCAAAGTAGAGGATTGAACTTCGATATGTTGTGGAAAAATTTGAATATAGCCAAGACCTTTTACATGCATTTGGGTAAACAATCTAATGCCGCCTTAGAGTGATTATTAATAAAGATGATAAAATATTCAATGCGAAGGTGAACCACGGTAAGACTTGAACCCCATATGTCAAAATGAACTAGTTCAAATGGGATAATGCTACAAGATCTCTTGGTTGAAAAAGATGCCCAATGATGTTTATCAAGTGCGTGTGCATTACATTAAAAGTTGGAAGATCAAATTAAAGTATACTGCAAAAGAAAATGTGGTGTTGGATGACT
This sequence comes from Phalaenopsis equestris, assembly GCF_001263595.1. Lineage (NCBI taxonomy): Eukaryota > Viridiplantae > Streptophyta > Magnoliopsida > Asparagales > Orchidaceae > Phalaenopsis > Phalaenopsis equestris. The sequence goes on from NW_018164576.1 coordinate 597,601, forward strand.
CAAATGATAGTGCCATTGGTAAGGAGTAATGGTGGAAAAGAGGGCAAAGGAGACTAAAGGTGTCAAATACTAAACTCTATTAGTTTAACACGTCCACTCATCTTCATCATATCGAGATTCAAAAAAATTCTATAAAAATGATAAAATGTTACATAGCAGCTTTTTTATTTGGTCTGTAATGAATAGAGAGTGAAGACGTTTGGAAGATATAGGTTTGTGGATAGACACACATCCTAGCCAAAGACATAAATGTAAGATCCATCTGCAACAAGGATCAAAAACAGTGAGGACAAGTGAAGTGAAAATTGACGACTGGTGATTGCCTGTCATATATTAGGAAGCACCAAAATCTAATAGCCAGGAGGAAGCAACAACAAAATAAGGGGAAGCAATGTCGTGGGATACATATAAAGATGCCTAAGAATGATGAACAAGGCAATCATAATCCTCCAATGGAAGCATAATCGGCTTAGAAAAATTGATGTTAGTAGGTGAGCCAATAGTGGGAACCAAAGATCCAGATAAATGTGAAGGATGGTGGAATTTAATTCAACAACAATCTGAAGGGAAAAAAGTATGAACACAATGGGAACACCGATAAAAGCATTTTCTCTTATGTCCAAAGGCACAAACATGACCACCATGATGTTCTATTACTAGAGTAGCCTGTTCAGAGATTGAGGGGGAGTAAGTTAAAAACTTAGCGACTCGTAGAACTGAAATGGAGAAGTTAAAATGCTAGGAATAGTGAAGTTTGTCATCAATTGTGATCACCCTTAAATAGTCAAGGGTGAAGTTCAGAGAGAAATTTGGCTACAAGAAACTTCATACTCTATGTTTGCTAAGCGGTCAAATTAATTGTGAAGGTTATTGAAGTTCATCTCATTTGCCATTTAGGGTACAATAGTTTTTCAATACGAAAAGATCATTTTGTTGTAGAGAAAATATTTCGGTGTAAAGTGTGTAGACATTGGATACGCTTACTTTTCTTAAAGAGGATGGAAAAATACCATGTTTAATACTTATAATCTTTGTTGCAGTGCCAATTGTATAACCATTTACATAATATGTCAACACTTTTCATCCTTCATTTTATAAAAAAATGTCAAATATATCAACACTTCAATTTAATCTAAGAGCTAAAAAGCAACAAGTAGTTTTTTGGCTAAGTTGAGTCATATGTAAAAGAAAAAAAAATGTTATTTTCTAAGAACAAGCAGAATGGCTTGAAATCTCGTTGCAGAGCTACAAGTTACGATGACCATAAGGAATACATGCTATTTTATTATTATGAATGCTTAATTTCACCGTCACCAATTATGGTGGAAATCATTTCCATTGGTATTTTTAAAGAAAAGGACTAGTTCATAAAAGGGGAAAAATAATTGAAGGAACTCTTTATTGAAAATTTTAGAAGTGATGATTTGTCTCTTCTCATTTTATGCAAAAAATTGTGTTATTTTAAATATAACTTTTTTATTAATAGTAGAGCTTATAGACGTGTCTCAAGGTGAAAATGGATAGTGATAAATTATTTTATTAGAATTTTTTGTGATCCATTATTCATCATCTTAGATTTACTTTTCTAGAGCGGAAAGATCCACAATTTTCCCTTTCAGATTAATTCGATTTTGTGATCATTACATAGTTATGGAACATCATAATGTCCACATTCCTTATTATTATCTAAGATGTTTGGATGCTGCTAAATACACCTAAAGCCAAAGATGTTACTTTCATCTTTGACTTAGATCTCAACAACAAAGTAAGATAATCTATGTCATTGAATATCTTGATATAATGAAGATTTGCTAGCTTTAATTAGATTTCTCACCAAGATTTCTAGATGAAGTACTGTGAGTATGCGGTGATTCTCAAATAATAGAATGAGAGAGGTTTTCAATTATTTGTTTGTCTTGATAATGAATTCAACCAAGTTTGTGTTCAGATTTTAAGCAAAGGGAATTTATCATCTCAAAGTAAAGTTTTCTTACTCATAGGGTTGAGGAAGAAGGATGATAATATTGGATAACGTTATCCTATGACGCCCACTTAGCCTCATGAAAAAAGATTAATGGTCACTAATTCTGACGTGGGGCTTTCCTAGTGGCTTATTCCCAATGGCTGAACCGGTTGAGCAAGGACCTCAGGAGGACGGTCAACCCTAGAGATTGAGCTCGGGTTACCGCTAAAGGTGAGGGTTTTCCCCCTCCTATTTACCTACTACCATATATGTTATTTTAATTCATTAGGGTCAGTTTTTGTATTTTGAGAATTCCATCCAGCTTGTCATTGGCATTTGTGTTCCATGCTGTATCCTACTCTGAGATTGTGATTATACCCACGAGTCCTCACCGTATTCCTTCCTCGGGCTTGCTGACTTTCAAAAAACGATCATCCATCTGCCTAACACTTGCCGCAAATCCTCTAACCTCTCCTTCCAGACCTTGTTGTAAGCACTCCAACCCTTCCACCCTTGCTGCAAACCCTCTGACCCCCCCTTTCAGATCCCGCGGTACCTATTACAATCTTCCACCCTTGCCACAATCCTCCCCACACCTCCCAACCGCTACAACTAACGTCCTAACTTCTCCTGCAGGTGGCCGCAACCTTCCACCATACCGACTGTTGTTGATACCTCTTTATCCACCCTTTGCCCATATTGCTGCCTCCCTCAGCCTACAATCCCCGGTCCCACCATCTTAAACCGCAACCCTCCACCTACCTCCTTGCCATGGGTATCTCTTGTGTGTTGTGTTGTTTGTTTCTGCTTTAATAGTCTTTGCTTGTACTATTTTTTAATTCAACAATAATATTTGCAATATCTTTGTGGTTTGGGTTAACTCCGACATCATTTAGTATCAGAGTCTGTTAGCCCTAGTCATATCTTATGATTTCTAGCATCCGCTCTACCCAAGCCATCTCTACCCAAAAAAATTCTTTCCTATTCCCAAACCTCTACCCAAAAAATTTCTTTCCTAATTTCCCCTCAAATTAATTAGGATTTTCAAAATTAGTACCCCAATTTAATTTTCCTATACCTTCAATTAGTCTCATACACCCTCTTTCACCTCCCAATCCTAAACCTTATCCATTCTTCCAAGGAGATACATGCTTAAGCCTACTCAGAAAGAGATATAACGAGAGATCCGTTGATTTCAACGAAGGCTTACAGACATGAAGGATGAAATCTCAAGGGAAATTACCCTCAATCGTGACAGGGAAAGCCGAAGGGGCGAATGATAAAATAATTTTAACCATAAGTAGGATTTCAATGATGAAGAAGAAAGTCCACGATAATTTGAAATCTAGTATTAGAGGAGGCAGAGAGAGAATGCCACATATGGACATAGTGACTTTAGAATAAAGGTGGATCTACCAAATTTTGATGGAGATATGAATTTAGACGACTTTATTGAATGACGACAATCAGTTGAGAGGTTATTTGAGTACAAGAGATAACATAAGATAAAAGGGTGATGCTTGCAATTATTAAATTGAGAAAGAGCGCCTCCTTATGGTAGAAAAACTTGTAGAGGCAGAGAAACAGAGAAGACAATTATAAGATTACTAAGTGGGAGAAGATGAGAAAGATGATGATAAGAAAATACCAAGCCCTTCACTACCACCAGGATATTTTTTGAGATTCCACCATCTACAGCAGAATGAAATATCATTGGAGGAGTTTACAACTCAGTTTGACTACTTACAGTTGAAGTATGATTTGGACAAGCCAAAAGAACACACCATATCCAGTTATCTGGGGGACTGAAATCCGCAATCAACAACGTTGTGTAGGTGCAACCTTATTGGCCCTGGAGAGATGTTTAGATCTTAGCCCTGAAGGTGAAGAGACAGCAAAAATAGAGCAGACAACCATCACTAATCAGGCATCCACCCACTTTTAAGGATACCGGCAAGAGCATGTCGGTCGCCCTATGACTGAGTGCAGTTTAATTTAGTGTAATATAATATTTTGAAATTAGATATTTTAATTTGAAGAAAATGGGGTCAAATTGATTCCATTGATTCCTACAGTTTGAATAATCGAGCTAATCATGAGTAATGCATACACTACTAGATAATAAGCTCAATTAAATAAACTATAGAAATAAATGTCTTCCGTTTAATCTGCAAGTTTGCATGTTGATTGACAGATTTCTCTATTCGATATAAGAGTCGAATAAAATTTATTTTAAGTTTGGGTTCTTTTAAGTTCCGTATAAGGACAAACCTCTATAGTAAATTATATATTAAACGAATGAATCATTTAAGAAAACTCTCGATAAAAATCAGGAATATTTTATTTTCATGAATTCAAAAGGAAGAGTTTTCAACGAACATGATTGCGAAATTTTCAATAGGGATTAGTTCAAAGGTGAAATATTTTATTTTAAGAAGCAAAAGAAGAAAAATATGAGAGATTAAAGGTCCATAATAGGTTTTTGGTAATCCCCTAAACCTTGGCTCAATTTAGGATGATATTAATCTAAGTTAACTCTTGCCAGTTTTATTAACTAAGACTTAGATTTATGTAACGATGATCTACACAAAAAACCTAGAAAGATAAGAGGTTTTACGTCGATTGACTACCTCATAATCCTAAAACAAGTTAGGACATGCTGCATATTGGGACTATGCAGAAACCTAACAAAAAGAGAGGTTTTATGTCATAAAAGACAACCTCAGAATCCTAAAGATTGTTATTTAAACTAAAGAAAGATCTTGATGAGCTACCAATGAGGTTTGCTCCAAGTTCCTTGTTGAAGTGTTTTCAAGTCTTCGGGTCCTCCGATCTTATTATTAAAAGTTTTATTTATTTTGATAATTTTACAGTGAATTAATTAAAGAGTAGTTGATGTATAGTTTAAGTCTAAGCCAATGCTAAGCTCACTTAACCTAAGTAATTTCCTTGTGTTATGATTTCTAGGTTCTCTCTAATCTAAACAACTTTTATTCCTTCATTATTTGTTATTAACACATGCATTATATGTTTGATAAAAGCAGTAAAAACATATATTGAGACACAAAAAATAATAAGTAGAGCGAATAAAGAAACAATATTTTGTCAAATTTTTATTAAATTTTAATTATTTAATTAGTGTTAACTCGATCAAGATGTCTATGACTCCGTATTCCCGGATTACCAGGTGCCTAGTGCCCTATTTTACTTAGTCCGAAAGGTGGTTGCCCACCAGGACCGGAAGATTCTTGTCAATATCCACATAATGCATCGTCCAAGAAATCTTCGTGAACTAGAACAAAAAAGGGTGTTTAAGTTGCGTTATGTGATCTTTGTGATTAAAATTTAATTGATCATTGAGTTATTTTATCGATTTTAGGGTTGAAATGTTTTAGGTTGTTTACATCTTGTTGTCGGATTTTAAATGTTTTATTTTAGCTATTTTTGTTCACTTGTTATTATTTATGTGAGACAGACGACTTTGAAACTGACTTAATCTCAAAACCATGCTTTAAAGCCTTGTTGTGTTTGGTTTGATTTAAGTTTAAGTTTTAATATGTTTTATGTAAATTTTACCCATCCCGATTTGTTTTATTTTATATTTTAATTGATGTTCAAGTTGAGGGGTTTAAGTTTAACTTAGGTTTAAGGTTATACCTAAAAGGTTCTTTTTTGCTCAACCTATGGGTTAGGTTCTAACCTAAGGTTTAGGGTATGTTTAGCTTAAGATTAAACTATGATTTAAGTTTGTTTTACTTACAGATTAGGGTTGGATTAAGATTAATTAACCTAAGGTTTAGGTTAATTAATTTTATTGATTTGATGTTAACTAACTTAAGATTTATGTTAACTAATCCTATTGGTTTAGGGTTAACTGACATAAGGTTTAGATTAACTAATCATATTGGTTAGGGTTAACTGATCTAAGGTTTATGTTAACTTACTATATTGGTTTAAGATAAACTAACCTAAGGCTTAGGTTAACTAATCTTATTGGTTTAGGGTTAACTAACCTAAGGTTAATGTTAACTAATCCTATTGGTTTAGGGTTAACACTTAAGGCTTAGGTTAACTAATCCTATTCGTTAGGGTTTAGGGTTTAGGGTTTAGAACCTAAGATTTAGGTTAACTAATTCTATTGGTTTAGGGTTAGCTAACCTTAACTAACTTAAGGTTTAGGTTAACTAATCATATTAGTTTAGGGTTAAACTAATCTAGGGTTTAGGTTAACTGATCATATTAGTTTAGGGTTAACTAATCTATTTGGTTTAGGATTAACTAACCAGGATTAACTAACCTAAGGCTAACCTAAGGCTTAGGCTAAATAATCCTATTGGTTTAGGGTTAACTAGCTTGGGGTTTAGGCTTAGCTAATCCTATTGATTAGGGTTAACTAATATAGGACTTAGCTTTAGTTAATTCTATGGATTAGGGTTAACTAACATAGGGCTTAGGCTTAGCTAATCCTATTGATTTAGACTTAACTAACTTAAGGTTTATGTTGACTAATCTTAGTGGTTAAGATCACTAATTTTAATGGTTTAGGTTAAGGCTAACATAAAATTAAGGTTTAGTTTATGATGAACCTAATGTGTAGGTTAGACTAAACTAAAGTTCATGTTAACTAACCCTAAACTCTAATAAGTTCAATTTGAGCTGAATGATAGGATGATTTAATTCTCAAGTTTAAAATGATCCAACTATTAAAATTTGAATCAGCTAAAGGTTAAGTTTACACAGGCTAAACTCAGGTTAAAGACTGGCTAGTCTAAAACCCTAAATGACTAAAATTGAACTTAATGAGTGATTGACTCAATTCTTGAGTTGGCTGAGCAGGTCTATAATCAGGTTGAACCGAACCTAAAAAAAAATTGGCTAGGTTGGACTTGGGTTGAGTTTGGGCTAGGTATAAACATGAACCCTAATTAACGTGTTTTAATTATAAAAATTATTTTAAACATGATTTTAAAATTTTAAACCTCTGTTTATGATCAAATGTTCAATTAGAGAGAAACCTCTGTTTATGATCAAATGTTCAATCAGAGAGTTTTATAATTGTTCAATTAGAGAGTTTTATAATTTTTTTAATTTTTAATTTAAATAAATATTGCATTTTGTTTAAAAATCAACATATAAGTATAGAGACATTAAGATGACTTTGAAAAATCAGAGAAGCTTTCTCCAAGATCATTTAATATCCCTGTAAAATTTCATATTTTTCTCATTTATATTTTAATTTTTATGATTTAATACTTCAGAACTTCAAAAATTAATTTAAAAATATTTACTTAGTAAAAAATCATGATTTTCATTTTAAAAAATTCTGCTTCATTTCCTTAATTCATAGTATCTTTCGGTTTATTTTTTCGAGTTTTCTACAAAAAGTTTTGTAATTTTAAAGTTAAGTTATAATTATTAGAATAAAAAAAATAAAAAAAAATAAAAAAATGCTACACTATCTTCTCCCTCCTGCGTCATTTTGATTATATTACCTGTTACATATTATCTTTTAAATTTTTAATGAATGATAACCTGGTTTTCGTACTATCTTGTAAATTTCAATAATAAGTTGTGAATTTTTACATGTTTTCGTTCCATCTCAATAAAAAACTAGCTTGATATATGGCTTTAGGAAATTAAATAATGGGAAAATTTAATAAGCCTCACACTGTTTAGGAAATCAAAGTGATAACAGGCTCCGTTGGTTGGAAAAATTGAAGTTTTATCTTTGCCCGGTTCTCGTAAACTAGAACCGGTTGCTGGTTCACCGGTCGAACTGATGGGTTGAGACAATCTGGAATGATTTGATGTTGAAGTTGTTCAGTTAGATGCTCAGACCGGACCACTAACCGGTTCACAGTCAAACTGGCCGGGCCGGTTCAGTTTTCAATACATTGGTGTTAACTTACTCGTTTCATTTTGCAGTTAGAAGTTATAGATCTAAAAAAGTTTTTACATCTTAATTGTTTAAAATAGAAGTAAATGACGATAACAAGGCTGACACATCAACATATGAAAATCAAAAACTTGAAAAACTAGTACGAGAGAAACTCACTATAAATATAATGAGAAAAACCATTCTTACATACAGGTGCATGAAACCAAATTAGCTATAAGATATGAGGTAAAAAAAACATGGAATATTTTATAATAACAATAATAATAATAATAATAATAATATTATTATTATTATCATTATTTAAGGCTCTCCGTGCATTTTCGACTGAACGCGTCGTTGTGGTGAAATAATGTCTCTTGTAGATAAAATCGACGCTCCGGACGCACTGGTGCCGTCTGTTTCGTCAATCGGGGTCGTTCGGATCACTTTTTTAGGCGATCGAGCAAAAAATGATAATTCATATATTTAAAGCCTGCATGTGAAACCGTAGTGCAGCGAACGTCCTCTCTAAGTGAAATTGACGTTCCAGATTCAATCGTACAGTCTGTTTCGTCATCCAGAGTCGTTCAGACGACTTTTGTCGACGGTTACGTAAAAAATGCATCAAATTTAATTTTCGTCGAATTTTTGGTTTCCGATCGATCGTTTTGTAAATTGATCATGGGACAATTAAATAAATTTGGATTCATTTAAAATTGGATCTAGACATGTTGAATTTGAAATTGAGGTATTTGATTGATCATAAAACTTAATTTGAGGATTTTGATTAAAGTGAGTGAATTTGGTCAAATTAGACCTAATTGATGGCCAATAGTTGGTTTTAGGGGTGTTTGAAATGATTTCGAAGGATTTGAGAATTTTTTTGGTCATGAGTGACATTTTGGTAATTTTGGCCAACTATGGTCAAAGTGGGGGCAAACCCCACACCAAAAATAGTGCCGACATTCAGGAAGTAATTTGGAGTCAGACGACAGGTCAAAAAATTGATTTAAAGGCTCTATGTTGTTCAGGAAGTAATTTGGAGTCAAACGACAGTGTTCAGGGTCATTTTCGATTAATGTGATTTTCGATCAATGTGAAATGTTTTATGATCCCCAAAATATTTTTTTAGTATTCGTTATTTTGGTGTCGATGTAGCAAAAATCTGTTCGAAAGTATGACAATATTACAGTCAAAATTCTCAGAAAGACGTAAGGGATGATTTGGTGTGATTTTTAGGACTTATCGGTGACTCTGAGAGATTTTTCAAAATTTGATATTTAGGCGGTATAGGGATATTTTGGTAATTTTTGGGAAAAATTGGGTATTTTTGCAATTTTTTGGTTTCAAATGGTTCAAATGATAATATCAAATGGTTTGAAGTGGGTTTTGTGATTCAATGACAGTTTTGGGGAATTTTGAAGAATTAAAATATTTAAGTGAGGTTTGTTTAAGAGAAACATGATTCAAATAATTTTGTTCAGCCTCATAGGTGTAATGATTGCAACATTGTGATATGAAAATGTAATGTGTATGATAATCATGGGGATTATGAATGACGATGCAATGTATTGAAGTCTAAAATGGTGTAGAACAGTGCAGGACTTTCCTATGATTCATAGGTTTTATAGAAATTCTCATCATGATTCCCTTATGTAATCTCTAATCTCTGTATTAAAAATTATTGATTAGATATAGAACCAACATAGAGAACGGAGATTTGGTTGAAATGTCTAAGGAGAAGGTGGGTACCATTTCTAAGATGCTAAGATAGTCATTAGGAAAGTCCTAAGGCTAGATTTTAGTCACTAAAGGAAAGACCCAAAACCCTCACCCAAAAGTAAGGTCAACAGAGCACACCTCAGAGAGTTGAGAAAACTACTTCGGATAAGTACAGAGCCACTCTGAGTGAGAAAAATCCCAAAAAGAGTAGCATGCTTACTACAGTCCTCGTGAGAAAATGCTTTAGATGCATGGATTTGGGCACATCACCTCCAGCAGCCCGACGAGTCAAGTTGCGTCTTTCACCGAGCAGGGCGCAGTGGAGGAAGTTAAAAACGAGGAGAACCAATGAACAACGTGAGGTGTATCGTCTTCTACCGAATGAAGGAGAGATGTTCATGGTTTGATGGGCCTTGTAGACCGAGGATACGAGAGATTTGTAGTGGTTTCCCCATAATATATTCTACACTCGTTGCACTGTGAACGAGAAGGTGTGCAGTCTTATCATCAATGTAGGGAGCAGTAAGAACATGACGTCTACACGAATGATGGAGAAGTTGGGCCTCAAGACTTAGAGACACTCCTAACTGTATTATCTGATGTGGTTGAAGAAGAAGAATCAGGTCAGCATTGACTCAAGGTACCAAGTAAAGTTTTTGATTGGGAGCTAGCTGCAAGATCAAGTGTGATGTGACATACTCATGGATGTCTGCCGCCTGTTGTTAGGGAGACCGTAAGACTTAGCACAACAGATTCAGAATACCTACTCCTTCACCAATGACGAGAAACACATTGTCCTTTTCCCTTCGGCAGAGCTCAAGATAAAATGTGCACTTGTCAGGCCTAGAGTAACATCAGTGGGACCAATTTTGGTGACGACAGAGGATGATAAGACTAAGACATCAGCTCCAGACACAGGATAGTCACGACAGAGAGCATTTCAGGATATCACTGTCTACACCTTACCACTACAACCATCACCATTAAGGGAGGTTTAGGTTACCCTCACTTCAGATCAAGTTGAACCGACTGTGGATTACTTTAGGAGGATTCAATAATAAATGCAGGATACACAGACCCAGTTCAGCTCAGTAGCGGACCCCCAAAAGATTTGATCGATATGGAGGTGTGCTGGCAATTTCAGAAAACTCCTCCAGTGTTTTGGGAGGCATTGCAGTCGCTGATGGGATATAGGTGCTCCTCAGGCCATCGTCAAAGGTCCATCAGCCCCTGGAGATTCCAGATACTCCGTCACCTTCAATGTGCAAACAAAACTTCGATGAATGTAGTCGAAGCTCCCCTAATACCATGAGATTGATGCGGGGCTTTCCTAGCGACCGAATCGAGTATTGCTCCTAGTGGCTGAAATGGTTTAGAAAGGACCTAAGTGGGCTGCCTGACCCTAGGGATTGAGCTAGGGTTGCTGCTCAAGGGGAGGGGTCTTCCCCCTCCTATTTACCTACTACTATAAATAGGTTGTTTTAATTTATTAGGGTCAGTTTGTGTTTTAAGAATTCTGTCTAGCTTGTTGTCAGCGATCGCGTTTCCCTTCTTGGGCTGTATCTGAGTACATGTGGTGTTTCGACTGTATCCTGCTTTATGATTGTGATTATTCCCATGACTCCTCATTGTATTCCTTCCTCAGGCTTGCTGACTTTTCGACAACAACCATCCACCCCCCCGGACCTTGCCGCAAATCCTCTGGCATCTCCTTCTAGACCTTGCCATAAGCCTTCCAACCGTTCCACCCTTGCCACCAACCCTTTGACCCCCTTCCAGATCCCATCGTACCTATTCTTGCCTTCCACCCTAATCACAATCCTCACCACACCTCTTAGCTGCCACAACCCACATCTAAGCTTCTCTAGCAAGCAACCGAAGCCCTTCCATCTTGTCGATACTTCTCAAACTTTCCCCTCTGCTCTACTTCTGCCTAATTCAGCCTACAATCCCTGATCCCACCATCTTAACCTGCACCCCAACACCTTCCTCCTCATGATAGGGTATCTCTTGTGTGTTGTGTCATTTGTTTCTGCTTTAAGAGTCTTTGCTTGTAACCTTTTGAAATCAACAACAATATTTTTAATGTCATTGTGATTTGGGTTAACTTCGGTGTCAAATACTTTTACAAAAAAAGACAGAGAACTCCTCTCAAAGTAATTTTTAGAGCAATTGTTGCATGAAAAAGGGATACTTCAAAGGAAAATGTTAGAAACTCTACCAAAAAATCCCAAATTATGATAGAAATAACGAATTTTATTTAAAAGGGTAAGTTTGCCTTGTGGAATAAAAATGCTTAACTCCGAAGAAATCTACACATACAAAAACTTAACTCTCTAGGAGAATTTTGTAGGTCATGCTCACCTTATTAAAATGATACGAATTCCAACTCTTGTGTTTTAACGCTTTAAATAGTTCTTAAGTATAGATTCTAAATACAGGAGTTTTCGACCATATAACAAACTTTGCTAATATTTTTCAATTTTACTAATCCCATCCCAGTAGTAGAAAATTAAAAGTAAATGATTGTTCCCTAATAATTGTTGCAGTTCAATAGGTTTTCCTTTTTTTTCTATAGTCGCTCTGAATAATGCTCTACATGTTCATCATCTTGTAGTAAATCTTCTCTCTGTCTATAACATCATTAAATAACATAACTGTAAGGTAACATTTTTGACAATTATTGTGTATTATGTGTCAAAGTTTTGAGAAAAATAGACTTAATTATGAATAGGCTCGATGTATTTTCCCTTTGTTTTCATTCCATTAAATAATAATCTTACAATATATTTTAAGTACAAAATACTTTGTATAATCTATTTTAGGTAACTTAATAATGCATATTCCTAATTTAAATATTCAGCTAACAATGAAATAAAGCATCATAAAGAAATTGAAAATATTTAAATAAGGAAACTCCTAATAATAGAAAACTCCTAATGTAGCTGCCTGATTTCTGTCATTCCTAATTGACATCCCCCCTCAAATTGATGTTGACTGATCAAGAAGCATCAATTTGCCAACAAGAAACTGATAATACTGCTGGGATCAAAATTCTCAAGTTCAAGAAGCATCAATTTGCCAACAAGAAATTGATAATACTGCCGGGATCAAAATTCTCAAGCAAATTCTCAAGTCGAAAGTGTCGAAGCCAAGAATGTCGAAGGCGAAGAGACAACTCTTGAACCATAACATGATTTAAGCAAAGATAAGCAAGAAATTCTTTATCATTGTCGTCCACAAAGTTGAATCATAGTCACAAGAAGGATTCGCTTCCAGTTACACGGCTTCCAGTTACACGATCCAAAGGCTACCGATTATAGCCCACAAATAGGATCCAGTTACAGTCAATATTTTGAGCAAATAGGTTGAATTCTGAATATGCTCGATTCCTTTTCCCTTTGTATTTTCCCTTTGTTTTCATTCCATTAAATAATAATCTTACAATATATTTTAAGTACAAAATACTTTGTATAATCTATTTTAGGTAACTTAATAATACATATTTTTAATCGAAATATTCAGCTAAAATGGAAATAAATTAGAATAATGATATTGAAAATAAGAAAGCTTTTAATTATAGAAAATTCTTAATTTAGTTGCCTGATTTCCATCCTTCCTGATTGACAGCCCCCTCTCAAATTGTTGTTGACTGATCAAGCTATAGAAAATTCTTAATTTAGTTGCCTGATTTCCATTCTTCCTGATTGACAGCCCCCTCTCAAATTGATGTTGACTGATCAAGAAGCATCAATTTGCCAACAAGAAATTGATAATACTGCCGGGATCAAAATTCTCAAGCCGAAAGTGTCGAAGCCAAGAATGTCGAAGGCGAAGAGACAACTCTTGAACCATAACATGATTTAAGCAAAGATAAGCAAGAAATTCTTTATCATTGTCGTCCACAAAGTTGAATCATAGTCACAAGAAGGATTCGCTTCCAGTTACACGATCCAAATGCTATCAATTATAGCCCACAAATAGGATCCAGTTACAGTCAATATTTTGAGCAAATAGGTTGAATTCTGAATATGCTCGATTCCTTTTCCCTTTGCTTTCATTCCTTTAAATAATAATCTTACAATCTATTTTAGGTACAAAATAAAGTGCATAATCTATTTTAGGTAACTTAATAATACATATTTTTAATCGAAATATTCAGCTAAAATGGAAATAAATTAGAATAATGATATTGAAAATAAGAAAGCTTTTAATTATAGAAAATTCTTAATTTAGTTGCCTGATTTCCATTCTTCCTGATTGACAGCCCCCTCTCAAATTGATGTTGACTGATCAAGCAGTATCAATTTGCCAACAAGAAGCTGATAACATTGTCGGGACAAAAAATTCTCAAGCTGCTGAAGTTGAGAGTGCCGAAGTCTGAGATTTCCGAAGCCTAAGAATGCCGAAGTCTGAAAGTGCCGATGCCTGAGAGTGTTGAAGTTGGAGAGTGTCGAAGCCGGAGAGTGCTGAAGCACGAGAGACCGAAGCCTAAGAATGCTGAAGCGCAAAAGTGCCAAAGCCCGAGAGGGCGGCCGAAGTCTGATATTGCCGAAGTCCGAGAGTGCCGAAGCCCGAGAGGCCGAAGCCTGAGAGTGTCGAAGCCTGAGAATGCTGAAGCCCGAGAGGCCGAAAGTCCCGACACCGAGATCCTACTTTTAGGCTATGATCAGGAACAAATCGTCCCTGTCATTGCAAGAATATACAATAGTATTTGGATTGTATGACATGACGCGAATGCTACTTGTGGGCTATGATCGTTAGCATTTGGATCAGGACGCGGATCCTACTTGTAGGCTATGATCGATAGCGTTTGGATCGTGTAACTGGATCCTATTTGTGAGCTATGATTGGTAACATTTGGATCAGGACGCAGATTCTACTTCCGGCTATGATCGATAACATCTGGTTCGTGTAACTGGATCCTATTTGTGGGCTATGATCGGTAGTATTTGGATCGTTTAACTGGAAGTGGATCCTTCTTGTGGCTATGATTCGAATTTCTAGACGACAATAGGGGAAAACATCATCTTTTCTTTAGGCGAGTTGAATTCCACCACCAGCTTGACAACTTCAGCAAAACGACAAGCCGACCCATCAATATGATAAATTTTACTGCATTAAAAAATACGTCCACGACAAGCCCGAAACCCTATTCTCACGTAGACCTATACCAGGAGTTGAGATTCATTCTCTTACGCATTATGATATGAATTATGTTAAATTGTTCGTGGATTACAGAAGTTCCCTTGACGTGCTTTTGGATGATGAAAACATTCTTGGGAAGAAATAATGAGACGATGAGCAGACGGGCAGACGAGCAAGAATCGAGGCAAAGAAATAATTCCTCCCTTCCCGTCCCGCAAGAAGGCCGATGGGAAGGGAGTCTTGACGGTTCTCCAACGATTATCGGTGGTTAGGGCAAAAATTTGGCCCTGATACCATGTTAATTTTTTTAGCAAATAAAATGAATTCTGAATAGTCTCGATTCCTTTTCCCTTTTCTTTCATTCCATTAAATAATAATCTTACAATCTATTTTATGTACAAAATAAAGTGCATAATCTATGTTAGGTAACATAATAATACATATTTCTAATCTAAATATTCAATAAATCAGAATAAAGATATTGAAAATAAGGAAGTTTTGAATTATAGAAAATTCTTAATTTAGCTGTCTGATTTCCATCCTTTCTGATTGACAATTACACAATCCAAATGCTATTGATCATAGCCTACAATTAGGATCCACGTCCTGATCCAAATGCTACCGATCATAGCCCACAAATAATCTTTATTTACACGATCCAAATGCTATTAATCATAGCCTACGACTAGAAACCGCGTCTCAATCCAAATGCTACCGATCATAGCCCACAAATAGGATCCAATTACACGATCCAAATGCTATCGATCATATTGCTCCATAGAGGAGTGGCCTCAAGCACAGTGTCGAGGTCGTCTTTCCTGGTGCAAACGAAGATGGGACCATCGAAGTCGGAAGGAACCTGCTGTCCACGCCTAATGAGGGCATCCCGACCGTGTCAAAGGTGAGAGCCACTGCGGGTGGAGTTCGAATGAAGGAGAGGCTTTGACGAGACTGGCCGGGTCGAAGAGGAAGACGAAGTAAAGCAAAGTCGTCGTAGGCGAAGAAATAATGGGAGGACAAGTAGACGAGCGAGAATCAAGACAAAGAAATAGTTCCTCCGTTTCTGTCCCGCAAGAAGGTCGGCGGGAAGAGAGCCTTGACGGTCCTCTAACGATTATCGGTGGTTAGGGCAAAAATTTGGCTCTGATACCATGTCAAAGTTTTGAAAAAATAGGTTGAATTCTGAATAGACTCGATGCCTTTTCCCTTTATTTTCATTCAATTAAATAAATTTTTTTTAATATATTTTAGGTACAAAATATTCTGTATAATTTTTTTTAGGTAACTTAATAATGCATATTCCTAATCTAAATATTCAGCTAACAGGAAAATAAATCAGAATAAAGACAATGAAAAATAATTTAAATAAGGAAGCTTCTAATTATAAAAAACTCCTAATGTAGCTGTCTGATTTCTGTTCTTTCTGATTGACATTATGGAAAAAGATGATTGGACAATTTAGAAAAAGGACGCGCTTTGCATATTTTATGACATAGTTACCTCTCGTATTTCTTCGTGTCCATTCATTATACATAAACTATTTGGGAATATTACTATGGGCTAGGGCACCCCTCTTTCAAAATCTTATATTGTATATTTTCTTCTTTTTTCATGAATGAAAGTACTGAATAGTTTTATTGTGAGATGTGAAATTATAAAATTTCACGTGTTAATTTTTGTTGAAATTTTTTCAATATTCACTACTTCTTTTATGTTAATTAACTTCGGGTCTCTGCTTAATTTTTGTTGAAATTTTTTCAATATTCACTACTTTTATGTTAATTAACTTCGGGTCTCTGCTATTTGGAGACCTTAAACAATCCTCAACATTTATGGAGCTATAAAATTTGTTATCTTTATTGATGAATGCACTTAAATGACTTGAGTATTATTTTATCAAACAAAAAATTAGTGTCAGCATTATTTTTCATACTTCTATTGCTATGATAAAAATTAATTTAATGCTAACATCAAAATATTTTATTTGATGATGCTCATGATTGTTTTGATCAGATTTTATCTTTCTTTTCCAATAAAGAAGATATCATCCATCAAGTCTCATATTGTGACACCCCGAACAAAAAGAGGTGGTAGATTAAAAAAAATTGAATCCTTTTAGAAGTCAATACGACCCTTCTTTTCCAAAATCAAATTTAAAAAATATATTGGGGAAAGGTAACTTCATCACATATCTAATTAGTTGCATACACTCTGGAGTAATAATGTTCAGAAGTTCCTTGAACTGCTTAATGAAAATTTTTCATTCAAGTAATTTCTTCTGACAAAACCCTCCAACAATATTTGAGCGCATTACTTGTCCATATCGCAAACAACACCATAAAAAAATTTAATCTTAGATAGCTCAAATGCTTATTTGTAGGATATTCCTCCCCTTAAAAAAGTGTAAGTATTTACGTTCAACTCCCAAAATATTCTTCAGTTCAAAAAAATTGCTTATATATTTTTCTTTTAATTAAAAACAATTTTTTTTTCAATCAAATTCTTCTTTAGGAGGAAAATAATTAACTAGAAGATATGTTTGAGGAAACTACTCTTTCATTTCTTAACATTACATTCACACAAACTCTAATCACTTTACTCCTTTGAATCTGGAAGAGAAATCAACCTAGCCAAAACTTCAGCAAACTCAAAACTTAGATCCATTATCAGGCAACAATGATTAGCCCATAAACAGAAATTTATCGTTGCATCCCATTTTTAATACACATCTCTTCAAAAATTTTCCCTGCACAGTCTTTCTTGCAACCATCTGCTCCAACTTTTTTAAAATGTCTCAAATCTTACTTGAGGTACGTGAAAGGATGCCATGAGATAGATGAATACCTTGAAAAAAGTTCACTTATATATTTCGTTGAGCTACAAAAGAAAAAAATTGTAGGAGATAAATTTTTTTATTAAATTATAGAGTTTGTGAAACTTTGAAGTGGTATAAACAAGATTAGTTGCCAAATGTTCTACCTAATTTTATGAAATGGACTATAAAAAAATATTTGCATTTGCTAAGAATATTAATACGATTTATATTTCAATTTCTCCTTTTGCTAGCTTTGGATGGCCCATGCAATAATATAATATAAGGAATACTTTCTTACATGAGAACATTGAAGAAGTTTATTCGGATTCTCCGTTAATATTTGAGAGCTCTTTCACTAAAATAAGGTGTGCAAATTGAGAAAAATATTTTATGGTTGTAAAAATTTCCTAGAATATGGTATGATATTTTGATAAAAGTCATGTATGCAGTAACACTCTAAAAAAATCAAGTAGATAATATCCTCTTGATAAAACACTCCATTGATGGAAAAATTATACTTTTCGTTAGATTTATTAGTGATATAATTGTCATAGGAGATGTTGGTGATGGAAAATAATCTCTCATATGAAAACTTATTGAAGATTCAAAGTCCACAAATTGGTCGAACTCGAACGCTTTCTAGGTATATAGAAGTTCCTCATTTAGAATAAATAATCTTCACCTTTCAAAAAAAAAATATTATAAGCTTATCAAGAAAAATAAAGATTATTGATTACAAATCATGTTAAACTCTAATTGAATTATGCCCGAAATTATTAGATTACAAACAAAAAAGAATAGATGTGGACATTGGGTAATATCAAAGATTAGTTACAAAATTAATCTGTTTATTGCATGCACTCTTCGAAATTGCCTTTGCAGTAAGTACTAAAATAAATTTATGCAAAAACGCAGAATTTCACATTCAAACTGTTTATAGAGTCCTTAAGGACCTTAAATCAAATCTAAGAAAGGAAATTCTCCAAAAAACATATAATATTTAATAACTTTAAAGTTAAACCAATGCTGAATTTACGGGTCATCAATGAATATGAGACTCACTTCTGCATATTGCACAATTTTGAAAGGAAATCTTATAATATGGAGAAGCAAAAGCTTATAATTTCAAGATTTTGTGTTAAATCTAATTTCAGAGCTCTTGCTCAAGGGATGTGTGAATTCCTATGAATTAAAATCATTTTGAGAGATTTAAAAATTAGATGAAAAGAGTCCATTAAGATATATTGTGATGATAAATATGCGATTAGCATTATTCACAATCCTTTACAACATGATTGTACTATATATATGAAAGTGGATAGGTATTTTATAAAAGATCTTGAAAGCGGATTGATTTGTATTCTATATGTCCCAACAAAAGGATAACATGCTAAAATATTCACCAAATTACTCGACAGATTCACATTCAAGGATATTGTAAGCAAACTTCAAATGGTAAATCTCTTCCATCTAGCTTGAGGGACTGTGCTGAGGGGCCACAGTTCAAAAACGAAAAATGGGAGTTCAAGCTAAGGAAAATTAGAGGCCACAAATTCATTCCTTACCAGGAGTACCTTTCCCATCGATTCATATACCAAAGAAAGAACTAGGGCCGGTATCAATTGAAAATCTTTAATAGATCAAACATGGGGAAAACTAGGGGCAATTTTAGATGTTTTCTATTGTAATTATTTATTTTATTTTGCTTTTGTTTTTGTCTATAAATATTCATTGAAAGAATACACTATTCAAATTTTCGTAGTGACTTGTTCTTTTCTACACAATTAAATTAGGCACATTTTGTACCAACATCTATCTTGACTTTCATTAATCAGCATCAATCAGGTGGATACTCGCTTTTCTATATTTTCTCAAAACACATATTTACTCTTTTCATGATCATCAAATAGATTTATCACAACAATTATTACTGAATAGTACATAATTAGATTTATCGAAATAAACTACTTTTAGTAAACATTATATATAATTAACACGTACCGAAATTGTACATAAAAACACTAAGAGGAAGGATTAACCTGATCGCCATACTATGAACCAATCCGTTCTTTTCCCTTATTTGAAGCTATAGACAAAAAATATCTGCTAAGCTATAAACCTCCAATGGTATTAAAATAAAATAAAATAAAGTTGAACATACAATGGAAAATAATACAATATATTATGTTGATCTTTTGAATTGATATATGTATTGATAAACACCGACATAGCTAGATTGGTATCATAATCATTGAATAAAATTGTGATCTACAATTCAAAATGTAAATGACAATCATAAGCAGTAAGCATGGATTTTTTTAAGACATTAAAAAATATTAATGTCGAGTGTGCAATCATTCAGTGTATTATGCTAGTTCGCAACTGGTATTAAAATAATCATTTACTTTCATATTTTTTGTTTTTATTTTTTACACGTCTTATCTGAGTAATGCCATTATTTTTACCTTTGTTTTAACTCATTTGGATATTATATGATCATTACCTAGCTCGCTGGCCTGTAATAACTATTGTAAAGGGTAAGATTTGCATCAGCATAACATTTGTCAGACAACCTCTTGATAAAAGTTGGACTACTATAACTTAGCAGTTTTCAAGAGTTTCGAAATCATGTGTTTGAAACTCCTTTTGGCCTTTAATAGAGGTTCATCTCATCAGTTATCTTGCCCCTCTCCGTGTTGGTCATCAGAATTTGTCAACCTATACCATATAACATGAGTTTTTTTCATAGATTTTCTCTTTTGGCATCAATATTTTCTTATTTTGAGTGTGCTATTATCAATTTGTTTTAACATGTGTTTGCAGCATAAATATGTCAGCATGTGAATAATGTCTAATCATTTGAATATTCATTATAAATAAAATATTTTTTATAATTGGAAATTAACATATAATTTATCTTTAATAGGTGATTATGTGCAATGCGTTGACGTCTTGATAACATCAAATATTATAAATCATGTTCAACTTGGATAAACATTTACAAGCAGGCGCATAAAAGTTCAATGTAATATTTGGATTTAACAATCATTAGATTTGAGAATACATTCTCCCCGTGCTAGAAATTTTTTCTCACCGCCAAGAATGAATCTACCTCAAAATGAATTTTTTTACTTTTATCACCTTCAGGTCTTTTATATACAACCTAATGAAAATCTTCATTTCCTTAATTTATACCAAGTTCTAATCTAACAACTAGAATTTAAATCAAAATACTCTTAAAACATTATTTTTATGCCAAACTAATTGCCCACCAGTCAATTCTTCAAGCCTACCATGCTTAATCCAAGCTCAAATTGTCAGTGAAATGCAGAAATCCAGAATCCAGCCTTAAAATCAAGCTCTAGCTTTGGTGTTCCGTTTGTTAGATATTATAGTCTTTATATTTCTATTATTTTACCCTACTTAAGGGTAGTTTTGTCTTGTTGCTTATTGTATATATATTTAACTTTTACTCTTGTAATGAGGTGATCGTTGCAATTGAAATCCTAGCCCTTTTCCATTCTCTTTTCTTTCCCTTGTTGTCTATTTCAATTGCAATTCTTAACACCGTTTTTCCCTCCTATGGCACAGCCCTCTGCCTGGTCTCTGTTCGCAGCACATGGAGGTTACAGAAAGGGGTAAAATTAGAATTAGTTAATACTTTTAGGATTTATTTACTCAATATCCGACTTCAGCTGCAGGACATTAGTTCCTGCTAATATTAATAAAAATTCACACTAATTAATTAATTACATAATAAAATTGTGAATACTGATATACTATCATAGTTATATGTACATCTATATTAAAAAAACGGTCCTAAAAAATGAGAATTTTCTAAAAATAATTTTAATTATAATTGTAATTTTTTGAACAATAGAGAATAAACTTCTTGGTAAAATTTTATTCTCACCTTTTGATAATTTTTATTATTAAAGTAATTCTATTTTACACATAATTATTCAAATTCTTATCATGATACCTTGGCTTACCCCCTTTTCCTAATCCTCAATATTTTTATGATCATAAAAAAATTCAGTTCTAAGTGTCTTCTTTTATGATCAACACTGATGCATATAGCACGGTTGATTAAATAAGAACAATTAAAACAAATAAAAACACTTTTAACTCTGCATTGTATTCTTTTTGATATAATGTTTACCAGACATTTTCTACATTATAATTAGCCGAATTCAGATATTCAACTCAGAAAATATACTCTTATCTATAGCTTAATTCTTCTGCACAAATGATCTAAGATATTTAAAAATATCACACCTTGTTGCGGCTTTATACTTCCAAAATATTTATTATAATTATTAATTTTTGTGCTGAAATTAAATATATCTAAGATATTTTTATTATGAATGACGCTGAACACCTTCATTCCGTGCAGGTATGAAATTGTACATATGTGGAAAACTAGGAATCCTTTTACAAAAATGGTCTGCTGCAAAGTTATCCGGCTGCATGTTATGTTGAAAAGTCATGCGGTAATATCCTTATCTTAATTATCATTCTTTTTTGATTCATATGCCAACATTTGGTCCACAAGCGGTCTCTAATCTGATTGTTAAGTGTTGAAATTATGCTTCTCTTCATTCTCCGCTCTATAAAAAATGTCAAATTTATTGGTGCTCCAATTTAATGCTGAGAGCTGCGATCCAATCAATCATTAATTGAGTAGAGTCATTATGAGAACGAAAGAGGCGTCATTTCTAAATCTCATTGCATAGCTACACGTAGTGATGATTATGAGGAAATCATTATTGCTTATTTTGAATGATTTACTTCGTCATATCCCCAATCATTGAAGGAATCAGCTTTCACATGTAGGACTGTCAAAAAAGCTTGATTTTTGCAAATACCTCAGCGTTCGAATCATTAAATAGATCCTGTTCTAATTGTTCGTTAAGTGAGCCGAACAAGAACAAATTTTTTAAACATGAATTATAAAAGAGCCGAACACGAAGGAAGCTTTGTTTAATTGTGTTTTGCTCATTTTAAGTTAAAATAAAGAAATTATATAATTTAGTTATATAATAATATATTGCATAGGAATGTTGCAGGTTCAAATTCATCACCCAACGTCTATTTTCTTAAATTAATTTAAATGAGCTAATTTTGAGCCAAACAAGAACAATAATATGTTAATCGAGCTGAACATGAATACACTGTTCATTTTCAAGAGCCAATTTCAAACAAAATTACTTGCAAACTAGCTGAACAAAAGCCAAGCCTCAGCTCTCGCTCAAGCTCTCCTAGTTTACTGCCCAAATAAGAACACGGGAGAACAAAGCCCTATCCACATGCATGCATATCTTTTCCAGAAAAAAAAAAAAAAGAAGAACACGGGAGAACAAAAAATCAAACGAAGAGAGTTCCTTCCAGAAAGAATTATTCATTCTTGTTATTTTAAATATAAGTTTCTGCTTATAATGGAGAATTTGTTTCTTGATGACCATTCAAAGTATTCCTTGTTCCAACAATTTCTTTGTAGTGTGTGAACAATACATGCTTCAGAGGTTCTGTTCGGCCTTGCTTTCTTCCTGTGCTACCATTTCAATGGTTGCCATCCCTTTCAGAATGTGAATCAAATTCTCTCTAGAGCACATTGGAATTTGTAGAAAAGAAAACAGAAAAAAAAAAAGAAATTCCTAATCAAAATATACCTTAAAATTGCTGGATTTATTTCAAGTAAATATATTAACTTCGAGATTCATTTTGATATTCATATGTTAGCTTAGAGTTCCCTTTTTTTTGTAAAAAAAAAAAAATTTTAGCTTGATCGTTTTGCTCTTTAGAAATGCCTATTATCTTTATAAAAGTATGAACTCGGTCTTTGGCTGGCAACTTAAATTAATTGTACGTCGTTATCATCATTTGACTTTTTTTCTCTCATGTTTGCAGGAGGAAGAAGAGTGCTTTGTGTGAATTAATTGGCCATCCTTTTCTTGAGGGGCACGCTTTGTACAATACTATCCAGTTATGAACAGATAAGTATCCATTTTGTTTTGGACTCCACATAAGCAATTTTATCACAGCTTTTCTCTCAAAATACTTTTCTACATGAAATTTAACTCGACCGAAAGCTAAATAAACCATAACAACAACAACAACAACAAATAAAGAAAATTTAAGAGTGCATCATGCTGCTGTTACAGTATGCTTCACTGTGATTTGATATATGTACTGGTGCCTGCTGGCTAAAGAAATAAATGAATGAATAAATATGTAATTATTGTAGATATGAAGAAGGAAAAAAAGGAGTCTGTACGCCTGTATGAATTTGTGTTGAGTTGGCAACGTTTAATCGTAGCAATTTATGAAAGTGGGCACGTAATTAGGCACGTCACTTGGTCAATAAAAGCTATTAAATTCAGTGTCTTAAAAAGAAAATGATACTTCGCTTCGTCTGCGTCAGCTGACCTCGCCCATCACCTCTTCTGGATTCTTCACATTCTCAACTTAAGTACAATACTTGGCAAAAAGAATTACGTTCAAGATATTGCACTGCAGCCCCTCGTGATTCTCATCTATGACCGTCGGTTAGCTGCTGCCCATGTTAATGTTCCTCACATTGTAATGTATTTAAAATGTATCGTAATGAACACAAGTTTATTTCAAATTCGCATCCAATCAAATAATTTGTGTTTGTAAAACGCATTCAATTTGCTCTTTAATTTTAAAAGCATCTGACCAAATGATGTTGGAAACATGAAGATGAAAATGAAATTCATTTATGGACCTTTCTAGTTGGCATGAAAAATTTTAAATTCTTGCATTTTTGTGCAAGGGGCAAAACCGGGTTATGCCCATGACATATAATTTTCTTTCATGAAATTTATAATTTCTCTATATGAATAATAAAGTTTAATATCTTTTCTTATATTAATTTAGATAATTTAATAATTTTATCCCCTTGATATATACTTTTTTTGCCAATACTTAAAAACAATAGAAAATTTATGATTTCACCCATCCTGAAAAACAATAATAATAATACTGATGAATCCAAATTCATTGAGGCATATATTAGTGGACCTTTACAGATTTAAGAATATTCATTTAATCATATATGA
Organism: Phalaenopsis equestris; assembly: GCF_001263595.1. Lineage (NCBI taxonomy): Eukaryota > Viridiplantae > Streptophyta > Magnoliopsida > Asparagales > Orchidaceae > Phalaenopsis > Phalaenopsis equestris. The sequence continues at coordinate 622,209 of NW_018164576.1, forward strand.
TATGAAAAATTATTTTAATATTCGGTTTTAAATTTGAATTACTTTTTTCTTAGAATTTTATTTGAAACTGTAATTATGCTTTAGGGCATTTTTTCATTGATACAAATGGATCAGAACGAGCCAAGTGGAATATCTTTTAATAAGGGCCCGAAATTGCCCGTTCAAGTTTAGCCAAGCAAGCCCATTGACTTTTTAATTCCAACATTAAATAAATATAGAAACTCTTTTGTTTTCTAATTACCAAATTAAATCTTGACTAATACTTGTGGGCTCATCTCATTATCCAATCATTGACTTTTATGTAGTATTCGGCCCCACCACTGCCCACGTGTCCTGCCAAATCACATGTATTAGACACCCCAAGGTCAACGAATTGCAATATATTTTTCTTTAAGACTACCTTATGCAGTATTTATTTTGTTGTATTTAATGGTGACTACGCGGTGGTGATATTTGAAGTGTACAGCGTATGTTTTATCGTTTTGTACATTTTAAATGTTTATTATCATTATTATTTATTGATTGTCATAAGTGGTGGGTCATCGAAAAGGCCCATATGTCCTGGCGGGCTAATGCAGCGAGTTAAAGCTGTGGCCTACATGCGGAGTAGCCTCCTGTTTTAGCTTTGATTTTTCATACCACCAATATTTATTTCCCCTTCCACGTGTCTTATCCTCATTCCCCACTTGATGCCACGTCATATGGGATATTTAACCTGCTCCGACTGATGAAAATGATTAATTATTATCATGGGTATTATGATTATGTTAAGATTGGGCCCTTTCCTCCCTGACAATTTGTATGCTCTTGAAAAAAAATATATATATATATATATATATATATATTTATGCTGAATTTATAATCCCTTTCCTCCCTGACAATTTGTATGCTCTTGAAAAAATATATATATATTTATGCTGAATTTATAAGTCTTGAACAGGTGCCATTAAAAGTTCTAGGTACACTCAAAACTCAGAAGTCTTTTGAGTCAATTATGATCCCTTTGCTCAAAGCTAATCCATAAAATCATAATTAATCAAGCATGCATATCCATCAATTTGCTTGAAACTCGTCGAGGATGTATATTGTGGATTGCTATAAAGCGTATATTGTTGAGATTACCCCTCTTCTAAAAGAAGTATGATTGAACGATTTCACGTCAAAGAGTCATTCAGTGATCTCGAACTATTGAGATGGACCATATTTTAAAATAAATGAGGATTGAACTATTTAAACTTAGAGTATATTAAAGTGAGAATTTGATCATATATTGCCATTTTTTACCATCTAAGCTATGTATTTTTCTATTCTGAAGCTACCGCACATTTTTACATGGGCATATCATATTTTGCTTGCTATTTGTAATTTTATGATTCTTAGCTTTATGATGTGAAGTATTCTATATGTATAGGAATTTAAATTTTGGTTTCATATCATTTTTTATCATGCCACCCAATATAGCCCCTATCATGTGTGTCATACACTGCATATAATAAATGCACACTAATTTAATTGCATGTATTAGTTTTTATAATTCGACACAAATTAGTAGTTCTAAAATATACTAAAAATCATCATTCATACTGTTGTGAAATTTAGGGCGAAGAAAACACAGAATCAATGCAAATCGGAAGAACCCAGAGATTTAATGAGGTTCAGCAAAAATGCCTACATCCTCGGGAGCAGGGCGGCGAATTCACTATTTAAGAGGAGTTACATACTCATAGGGTTATACATTTATTTATAGATAAAATCCATAGATAAATTTACAAACACGCCCTTGCTCCCCCCAACCCACTAATCCAAGAGACACACCTCTTCACACCAAGAGACACTCGTTTTCATTCCAGGAGGCACACCTCTCCATTTCAAGATACTCTAAATTTTCTGATATACGAGCCATACCTAACAATTCTGCACCTTGGCGAATATCCAGCCGCTTAGGAGAAAATCTTCACCTTGCGAATATCCAGCCGTTTAGGAGAAAAATTTTCACCTTGCGAATATCCAGCCCCTTAGGAGAAATACATCATGGAGTTTCTTACACCGAAGTGGGTTGGGCAACCATGCCAACTAGCAACTGCAAATATTCAACAAGTTCAAGTAACACAAAAACTTGTTGAAAATACCTGACTTGGTCAACTATCTTGCTGCATTTTCATCATATAATCCGACAGAGTGAACTTCACCTACAACTGTACTCCCCAACAGTTTATAGATATTACCATCAGGTTTCATAGCTCGCAATGCCTTCAAAGTTTCTTGTTGTGCCAACAAATCTTTCACCATTTTTTGCCACAATCCGAAGTTTCATGTTTCATCGAATTTCATTATCTCAAATTTTGCACCAGACATTGTCATTTGAAATTAATCCTGCAGTGAACTTTTCCTGCCTTGTATTGAAACAAAACACACCACAAATAAATTCAAAGAAACCTGAAATTTTTTCTGTCAATTGCAGCAATTTTCCAGTAATTTCCTGTGATTCGTGAATCAAAATTTTTTTTTCACACGAAGCACATTTCCTGTTCGCAATTTCTAATAAGCAAAGATGCCTACATCATCGAGAGCAGAGCGGCAAATTCACAATTTCAGAGGAGTTACAAGTCCATAGGGTTACACATCTATTTATAGATAAAACCCACATATAAATTTACAAACACGCCCTCGCTCCCCCCAACCCACTAATCCAAGACACACATCTTCACACCAAGAGACACTTGTTTTCGTTCCAGGAAACACACCTCTCCATTTTAAGATACTCTAAATTTCCTGGTATATGAGTCATACCTAACACACACTCCATTGTGCTTATCATTTCATGCTGTGAAGCTATGTTTGTTTACTGTTACTTATATTAATTAATATTATTTAGTCTATCTTAATGTGTTGTTGATGCGCATGAGATTAAAAATGTTTATTAGATTTCATGATTCTTGAAAATTATATACACAACTGAAGTTGATTAGGTATTTGTTAGGTTGGTTGGATCTATTACCATGTGCATGAGGGTAGGTAATGAATTTTTTCTTAAAATATTTGAGGATATGACGATGGTATTATTTATAAGAACTTGGTATAATTTTGGTTCTTTAATCAGGCACTAATTGTTGGGCAAACTCTAATGACCTTGTTATATAATGTCACCAAATAAATACAATCAAACATGTTTTTCTTGGGGGCCGTGTTGACTAGCCAAAAAAATACCTCATTTACATAAATACTATCTACTCATTGGTTTTATTTTTTAGTATTTAATAGCACATATTGTTATTGCGTTGTTTTTTTTTTTCTTGATACTATGCTACTAATTTACGATTTGTAAATGAGTGTTGGGTTTGATGCTTTGAATTTGAATTTGTTATGGTTCTCTTTCTATGATGTACTGAAGTAGATGCAGTGTGCTGTAGTGTATGAGGTCACAATTGGTTGAGTTGTTACATGGGCAACCTGAAGTTAAATGATTGATTAAGGGTTGTACAATAGTCTATCTCTTAAAATGAGGGCTAAATGTCATGAAATCATAAGGTGAGTGAGATTGACTGACACAATTCATCTCTTAAAAAAGATTTATAGATCAAATTTCTTGTAGTAGGAAAATGAAGATAAAAGGTTGCCATATTTGCAGCAAAATATTTATTTCCTTAGAGATAAAATGGCTCATGTGATAGATTTGTGGATGTCATGATAACTAAAAAACATATTGACATTATTCGATGAAGTGCTTTAAGATGAATACATAGTATGATGATACTACACCTCATGGATGCTTGAAATGAGAGCATTTTGAGGGCTATTCCAACATCTCTTGAAAGGATAAAGTTGATAACTGCAGAGTTCTTACCTCTATTATTGTGCAAACACTTTTGCATGTGATGAGGAAATACAAGGCTGCTTTGCCTTCTTGATTGGCTTGTTTAAGATTTTATTGTGCTTGATTCAATTATTTTCTTAGATTTTTGTAATGGTCAGATATTGTAATTGAAGAAAGCGTTTCGTAGATGTGAATTGGGGAAGATGCATTCCATTGTGTAAGTAAAGGAGCTTTGAGGCTATGGAGTTATCATAAAAAAATAATCACTACCTTCAGTGCCACTGGATCACCACATTAGGTTGCTGCTGCCATCGTTGGATCGCCGCCACTGTCGATTCATAGCCGCCATGCCCTG
>NW_018164576.1:629609-642383 GCF_001263595.1 Phalaenopsis equestris
CCCGCTCTAAATGAAAACGAGCTAGCTCAAATTGAGTCATTTGGATCTATTTCAGCTTGGAATCGGCTCGATAAGGCTCAAAATTAAAACTAATCGACTCAAATTGAGTTATTTGGATCCGTTCCAGCCCAAACTCGGCTCGAAATTGGCTCGTGAATAGTGAAATTCAATTTCACTTAACATTACATTTCTATCTTGTTATATATATAAAAAAAAAACATAATACGACCTAATATCGAGCCAATTAGAGTTAAATTTCTATATATGGCTTGAAATCGGTTCGAAAAAAATCTGATCCAATGTTTCAGCTCATAGCTTGGTTCGGTCCAATCTAAAATTCGAATCGATCTTCAACAAATTAGTGATCTTTGAACTAAATTAGACTTCAAATTAATATGAACTTTCTTTGTTTAATAAACATTATAATTACAATGTCAATGCATACGGTGAGAAAATCCAATTTTTTTGGCAACTTATATCGATGAGGTGGATTCTTGCCCACTTTATCACATAAAAGCACGACTACATAATTCAATTTCTTAAAAATTTAATCGTCAATTTTAAATTTTATAAATAAGAAAAGAAGAATATTAAAAAAAAAATGTCAGAAATAATTAGAAGTGGCAAGTGCCAATAATAATAATAATAATATATAGTAATAATAGTAATAAAATTGAGCAAGTTGAACATGTATATGGACTGAAGCAGCAGTGCTGCCGAATGTAGACCAAGCATATATAGCTTAAATAAATTCTTAAATTATTTTCTTGAACTAATTCGTGCTATATTTTTTATTGATGCGCGCATGATAAGATATAAATATTTTTTTAATGTCCCATGTCGTTGAAATTAAAAAGAAAAAAATAAAAAGAAAAATACAGCTAAGCTCTCTTAATTAGCCACCAGCTCGCAGAAATGTTTTCCATAAAATTCAAATCCTAATTTAGGTGATATATATGCACGGCCATGGGTTTAGGGTTCTGTACTCTGCTCAGCCGTCGGATTATTTCTGACGATTGGGATTTTTTCGAGGCATTCTTGATTAAATCCCACTTGTAGAGATTCAATCGAACGGCTGGAAGACGATCTAAGTGCAGAGATGTCTGTGTTAAGTAGTTTATGTAGTTATGGGATGTGAAAGTCATGGCTACATTTGAACATAAATATTTATCTACTTCTTTTATTCATCTTTTACTTAGTTTTCTTATGGCATATAAATAAAACTGGGCCAGAAATCTACAAATACTTATAACAATAATTGCAAGATGGCCCTTTTCATGAACGAACAACTTCAATTCCATTCACTTCAGGCTCAAATCTATGCTCGTGGGCTTCTCGCCTGATTGTTCTCGCCGGCCCCCGCAACCTAAGAATGTCATTCATACTCGTAACTATGACCTATATGGTTCACAACTCCCGCAATTGCTTACTACTGTTTCTCTGGCCAATCAACGCTCCTGAAGAACCATCTACAACACTCACGACGGACTATTACCTCTATAACAATTAACAATGACCCTTGCAACCTGCTGTTACCTAGAACTGCAACCAGATTATTATTATACAACTTTGCAATTCCACCATCTCTAATTTTGGAGAAAGAATGAACATGTGTATTCATCATTTTTATTGGATTATTTCAACTGGGTTATACCCCGTGGTTTTTCCTCATTCCAAGGGTTTTCAATGTAAAAAGTCGAAGTGTTTCATTTTACTTACTTCTCTTCTTTTATCTGTGTGTGTTAAATTCTCGTGTAATTTTAAGACGATAATTTATTACTTTACCGCCACGAATTTTCTAGCACGCATCAAGAAGATTCATCATAAGTATTGATAATATCAACTTGAACGATAATGAATTTATATTTGTGCTAGAAACAGCATAAATTAGAGCAAAAAATTAAAAATTAGAAAAATATATTTATAATTCTTGTAATTAATTTAAAATTAGTTTGTCAACCATTAGAGAAGCATTGACGTTGCTTACATATATTGTTCTCACTTATGGCACCAATTTATTATATACTAGAATTTTCATTACAATTAAGTGAGAATTTTACATCTAAGCTTTATATAAAATTTACTAAAAACAGTTAAAGGAAAAAAGTTATATTGAGGTAGCCACTATAGTATTTATGTGATAAACTCAACAATACGAGGGAAGAAATCAAAGGGCATGGATCATATAAAATAATTTAGTATGTCAACAAGATTATACAAGTTTTATATTTCTCTAAATTATAGGAGATGAGATTATATAGTTTAAAATACTAATTTGATCTCATAAGATTGTGATGGAGAATCTTAGCAAAGAAGTGAAAGGTGATGAAGATGGCAAAAGGTAGTAACCAGATTACGACAATTGAATTATAGTGGTTGGGTGATGGTAATCAATCAATAATAATTTAACAACAATATTCTTTTAGGAGGGTTTAGGAAATTATAATTAGGATGATGATATAATAATGGTGGTGAGAAGATAATAGTGAAGATAAAAGTAATCAAGCGACAATGGTTGCAAGTAGTGATTATTGGTATATATCATTGATACATCTTCAACAAATATCCATCATCTAACACAAATCTTGAGGCATGACATATATCTCGAGATGATTTTTTTAGCAAGAAATATTCAAACATCAATAAAAACTCATCCATAACTCTGATTTCAACAAACTTACAGTTAAACTGACCGACTCGACAATAAGAACCCAATGTTACCCATATTAGTCCAATCCGAGTCAAATCAAGCTCAGATAAAGTCAGAAAACCACTCTTGGAAGTTTTTCAGATATATTTAAAAGTTTAATCGAATGTCAAATCTTGCAAGCCTATAATCAAATCAAGAGTCTCAACAAGACAAATCCAATGAGTCTAATATTGCTCAATTATAACATCATTCAGGCACTCAAATGTTCATCAAACACCATCTGATCTAAGGACGCCCTTTGGACCGTCCGATCAAAGTGGTTCAAATTTTTTGCATTTATTGCACAAAGAACACTATAAATAAAGTTTCACCCCTCTCATAAGAGAGGGTTGAAGATTTAAGAGAGAACTTAAAGCCTTGAGAATGAGCTGAAGTCCAGCACCACCCCTGCCACCGTCGATGTTGTTGGCAACTGTTGACCACTGCCGATCGCTGTCGCCAACCACCAATCGCTGTCAAATATTAATGTCGCCGTCAACCACCACCGATCTTCGTCGACTGCTGGCCACCTCGATACCACCAATCACTGTCGGCTACCACTGACCAGAAGCAGTCAGTCGACATTGTAACTTAGAAAACTTAGTAATACTTTTCCGTCTATGGGACAAGAGGTCTCTGTAATCATCAACATATAGTTGCTTTTTATATTTAGGTCAGACCTCATGGTTTTTCACTTTAATGACTTTTCGCGTAAAAAACTTATGATGTCATTAATAGTTATTTTCCTTTACCTAAGTGTGCGTTGAATTATCTTGAAACACTAAGACGATAATCTATTACCTTACCACCACAAATTTTCTAGCACGCATCAATCATCATATAAGACTTGTGCCTTTTAAATATCTTATCTCTTTCTACTTTCCATCTTTTTCTTGAGGAATAATTGTTTATTTATGATTTTTTATTGATATTTTAACAAATTTTTTTATTGATTAATTTTTTATTGTTATTTTATCATATAAGAATTGCTAGTTAGTAGCTAGGTATGTAAAATTTTCTTCTTTTTATTATATTTTAGTAATAGTAAATTATATATTTTATTTATAGATGATACAAAAAAATGTCAAAAAGGTACTATAACTTTATAATAAAATGATAAAATATTAAGATACATATCATTTATTCTTACGTACACTAAATTTCGTAAAATAAAAAATTAATTCAAAATTAGGGAGGGAGGGAAAAGCCGGAGAAGACTTCAAAGAGGAGAACAGTTAAAAAAGTAGGGAAGCCAAAGCAAACGCCGCCCTGGTTCACCTTGGAAATCTGGACACATACTATTAAGATACAAAAGCAGCCCTCTTCCCGCTTCTTCCCCCCTTCAGAGCTATGGGCCTATGGCCATGGTTTCTCACTTTTACCCATCCTCTGCTTCATTCATTGCACGCGTCTTCTTCTTATTCCAGAGATCTAGAGAGAGAAACTCGGTGAGTGATTAGAACCTTGGTAGAGCCTTGTTAAGATATAGAGAGAGAGAGAGAGAGGCTGACTTTTGAGTGCCCAGGAGTAAATGCACCTCGCTGTCTCTTTTGACTCCTTTCTCTCTTTCTCTGTGCTCTGTATGAATTGAGAAACAAGATCAGAGCTCTCTCTCTCTCTCTCTCTCTCTCTTGCCTTCAGGTCAGCACGTCTCCTTGTATATATATATAAATATATATGAGGAGAAACTAAACCTGGGGTCCTTCTCTGTTTTTTTTTCTTTTATCCTTTCCATCTCTTGTTCTGTTCTGTTTTGGTTAACAAAAGAGCCAAAGGGGACTCTAATTTTTTCAATGGGGAGACCACCATGCTGTGACAAAATAGGAGTGAAGAAAGGGCCATGGACTCCTGAAGAAGACATAATCCTGGTCTCCTATATCCAAGAACACGGCCCTGGCAACTGGAGATCTGTTCCAACTAACACAGGTCCGATCTTCACTTTAATTCCTTACTTTTTTTCTTCGATTCATTTGAGAAACAGAAGCGAGATTATTCCATCATTTTCAAACAAAAAAAAAATTCTCTTTTAAGTTGAAGTAGTTCGTCTTATCTTTTCACTTTCTTACAGTATTAATATTGCCAATTTCGATTTTCTTCTAAAAATTTTGAATAATGACCCATTCAGGACTGTCAAGATGCAGCAAGAGCTGCAGACTCAGATGGACCAATTACCTCAGGCCAGGAATCAAGCGCGGCAGTTTTACTGATCAAGAGGAGAAGCTTATAATCCATCTCCAAGCTCTCTTAGGCAATAGGTCATCATTTTATCAACAACTTTCTCCATACTTGCCTTAAACATTACAGTAATTACAATTTTTTTTTTTAATTTTGGCATAAAGGCTCGATTTTTATTAAAAAAAAAACTGTAACATGAACATGCTAATTTGAAAGAATATACTTATGCAGATGGGCAGCCATAGCTTCTTATCTCCCAGAGAGAACAGACAATGATATCAAGAATTACTGGAACACACATCTGAAGAAGAAGCTGATTAAGATGGAAATGGACGCAGAAACAGACGGTGAGTCCTCCATCAAAAAAGGCGCCCGCTTCTCAAAGTACCAGCCAATAATCACCAAGGGACAATGGGAGAGAAGGTTGCAAACAGACATCAACATGGCCAAACAAGCCTTGCAAGAGGCCTTATCCATGGAAAAACCAAGCTTCTTGTATGAATCAAAGCCTTCCTGTAGCAGCCACAGCTCCAACAGCTGTCAGCCACCACCACCAACCTATGCATCCAGCACTGAGAACATATCAAAGCTGCTCCAGAATTGGATTAGGAAACCAGCTCAAAAGTCCTCATCAGACTCAGATCGAGCCAACTCGGCTGAGTCCACTCAAATCTCAGGCACCGCCAATTCAACGTCCAGCGAGGATAAAACCGGAAGGTTTGGTGATAACAAGAGAGGCAATATAGTGTCACCTGAGAGCTGCAGTTTGTTCCAGGTGGAAAGTAAGCCGAGCTTGGAGCCAGAGTTACACTTCTCACTGTTTGAGACATGGCTGTTTGATGAGAATTATGTGGGAGGAAATGAGAGCAATATGCTTGATATGGCTCTTGAGGGAACTGAGCTATTTTAATTAATCAGAATAACCTTAGGAGTGGTTTTTAATTTGCTTATATGGTTCTGCAATACTGATGAAAGAGGTAAGATGATCTCAGTAGGAGAGATTATTAGCTGAGTTCTTCTCCAATCTTTTTCTCTGCTCAGATCACACATAAGAAGTTCTGTCTGTGCAGCGAAAAGAAAAAATATGAGTACTCATATAGTAATCTCTCTCTAAGTAGAGGGAGGAGATTTAAAAGTAATTGTAAATTAGTTATGCAGATCTACAAACATATTGGTGTTTTTTTCCATTTTTTTTGGGTTAAAGAATGGCAAGAAACCAGCCGATGTTGCTTTTATTGTTGTGATAAATGTCATAAATTGCTTCTACTGCAGCTCTTACATAATCATATTTGGTTTCTGTTTCTCTTATGATTTATTTCAGTGAATTGGACAGGGATATAAACTTGCTGATATGAAAGCATTTTTGGAGCCTATTGAAGGACGGAATTTCTATAATTTTATCAATCAACATCAACAATGGCTTGTATGATTTCAATACCACTGAGAAAAATCCATAAATCTTAGAATAAAATAAGCCAAGTTATAGAATTTATCATAGGCATAGTTGTGAAGTATGTTTTGGAGAATATTTTTTTTATATTTATGGTGTCCTTATTTTTCCATAATAAAATATGTAAAAACATTTGGTGATGATTCTTAAAAGATTATATGTTTGTGAAATTAACTCAAGTATTAGAACAAGATGCGTAACAGTGACCAAACGATGTGGCCCTCAACTGTCGCACATTTATGAAATTTTTAGTTTTTTATTGAGATTAATCTCTATCTATGTTACATTATTTTCAATTATTTGAATCAGATCTTGCCTAATTTCAGATGGCCTTTTATGAGCTTTTATTTATGTACCATATGCATATGAGTTATGTCTCCTTAGCTCATCCTCATTAACCAAAAGGATCTTAAATTAATTTTCTGCAGGGAATGCTTGTTCTTATAAAAAAATATAAATATATAATTAAAACATTTTTTATGAAATTTTGAATTGATTTTTAGATAGAGTATATTAAATAAAGTTAAAAAGGGTAACTTTACAGAGCAGAATTTGAATCCCTTCAAAGAAGAAGGATCAGCCTAGAGAGTTAGAAAAAAGAAAAATAACGAATTTCAACTGACAAAGTCTTGGAAATGTGCAGATGAGACTTAAATGCATCACATGTGAATTTCCATTTTTTCTCATCTCTTTAACATTTTTTTAATTTATTTACATGTTTCATAGCTGTAAACAGGATAGTCTACAAAGTTTGCCGAGACCAATAGACAATTGCAGAATAAGGAAGGGCTAAAATTTGAGATAAATTTTTTTATAAATTTTGACGGCCATGTGAGCCCCCTTAAAAGGAAACAATTTATGGCCACTTTCATAGATTCATGAGGACGGATGAAGAAAATGGGTTCCCTTAGAATCTGTGTGTAATAACGATCATGGATGCTTGCTTGGTAAATAGTAATGTTACCATCATCATTATCATCATCAGTACATAATAACTATTAATTACTTGATAGTAAGATGGACAGTATCATGTGCTTATTAACTGAGGTAGACATATGCATGTTTATTATTATGCATGTGCATTGATGGTTACACCACTTCTTGCCATCACAGCACAGCTAGCATGGATGAAATCTCAGCAAAATAATTATTCATGACTGTAAGAAACTAGACCAAGCATGGCTGGCTTGGTCCCATCTTTAATTATTTTTTTTATTCATTAATACAATATAAAATTTATAAATGTATACTCCAAATGTAAGGCTTTCTTCAGCATATCATATGAAAATGAATTGATGTGTGAGTCCACAGATTTTCAGGACCTCTCGATAATTAATAATAGATCTAGCTTGCAATCTAATTAAATTTTGAAGGTTGTCTTTATTTATTTACTTTGTTATAGACTACAAATTTACAGAGAGTTTGTGAGACAAAGTAAGTAAGGCGAGGGATCAAAAGATAAAGAGTTAATATTGTAAGGATCAATTTTGTGGTTTATCTCAAGCAATATGTTTCAAATTTGTTGATATATTGTACAGACTTTAGCAAGATTTCTATATTTAAGACTACAAAGTGAAAGTAACAACCTAATAAAAATTCTAATTGCTGAAGAGTTGACATGGCTGATAAAGCAATATGTGCATAAAGTGAGGATGGCATCCATGTGCGGTCCTTTATATATATATATCTTTTTCCTTAGACGTCATTTTATAAGGATTTTGCACTCACTCGCTTAAGAAATCATTTGCTAGAGATAAAAGGAACGCAGAGAAATTTAATTTTTTTTTGGAAAAAAAATCAAAATATTTCATTCACAAAGTACAAATATTACAAAAAATGGGATTACCAGTTATAGACTTTTGCAAGTGATGAACAAAAAACAGAAGAGGGAGAGGGAAGTTGTCAATTGATGCAGATGGAAGGAGAATCCATGGTGATGTGGTTCTTGAGGAGATTCTAAGAACTCTTAAGGACTTGAGTAGGTTTCCATTTGCATGATAAAGAAAATAAAAAAGGTAATTTTTGCTGTGATAAATCCATTTAAAATAGGGAGATGAAAGCAATATGATGGTAAAAATCTATGTCGTGGTGTAAGATAGTGGTTACATGATGATCGTTGGCATGGTGATAAAAAGGTGCTAAAAACAAAAAAAAGTTCAAGAGAAGAGGTCTAGGCGAGCTTCAGAGTAATTAATATAAAGCAGTTTAACCCAATGACAAACATTACAATTCTCAACATAAGTTCAAAATGGAGAATGAACACATAGATCTCATCCAAATAAATTTTATGACAAAAGAAAAAAAAAAGATGAAGAAACTGTTAAGTGCAAACAACTTACACTAGTATTCAAAATGATTCCTAAATGATCATCATTGGCTTCAATGTATTCAATATTATCAAATGAGTCACCACATGAGGACATAATTATAGCTTCTTAAAATTTGTTAATGATCACGAAAAGGATTATATATCCTCACTCGAGCAAAAAACTTTTCATCTCGCATGAGATAGTAATAGTAGATTTGGTGATGAGGAAATAGTTGTGATATGAACTTGGAAATAAAACGTACACCACGATACAAGTGAATGTATCAAATTTAGTGAAACAAAAATCTTCTTATAAATCAGAATAATGTAGAAAGAGTAAAAGTGTATTTGGGCCCTATACATAGTGTATAGTTAAATTTTATATGTTAACCAATAAGAATATTCTCTTATCCATAAATGATCCACTTCGTGAGAATAGATATAAGTGCTAACCTTTATTCTATAAGATCCATAATTCTTGTTCATTAAATTCTCTAGGGATTTAATATAAATATATGGTCTAAGTCTCACAAGTGTCATATCCCTTGCACTCATTAAAATTCAAATATAACATATGATCTATGACTTAATATGAATATTTGAGTTGCTATAACCTATATTAGGCTTAAGTTGAATTTCACAACATAAATATTGCATACTGTTGGCTCATAAAAATGTTAATATACTAGACTTAAAATTTTAAAGTCAATATAATTAATCATTTGAAGTTTCAAAGAAAAAAAAAGTGCATATTATAATATTTTCTTAATTTTACAAATTTCTCACTTTAATGATCATACATATATAATACATTTTTTGGGTGTAAACAAGACTTAAATAATTATACATGTTCCATATTAAGATTTGAGTAACATGGAACTATCAACATAATTAATTTAATGCATGGTAAGATCAAAATTTAATGAATTTGACATTACATCATGAATATAAAACCTTAAATAAAGTTTTTTTTTTTTTGTAGGTAATTCTAGGGTTTATAGTTTTCTACAAAACTTGTTTTAGGAAAGACCATTAAATAATGAATGTTCAAGAACATTAATAAAAAATATTTATGATGCTTTAGTTATAGTGTTTGTTAAATTATTATTTATTTATTTTTGCTTTATCATTTTATTTTCATTGCCTTATCCTCATAAAAGTTGTTTTCAACTTCCTCATATTTAAAATTATTTGCTTGATTATGATCAATTTCAATTAAAATTTTGAATTTAGAAAAAAAAAACATGCCTTATATATCTTTAGTTGATGAATTCATGAAAAGAGAATTTTGTAATTGATTTATGCATTATTGTGGTATCTATGCCACTGAATAGACTGCTGCTATTTGTTCCATATGAAGTATCCATGACAAGATGAAATTAAGAGATTCATCGAATTGGTAATGTTTTAAGCACTAATAATATATACTTTATTTATGAAAATAAGAATACATAATAAATTATTGAAAAGTCCTAGATTGAGGAGTATAAAGAATCTTTCATGGTAAATAGTCATAAGTATAACTCATGATTATTTAATATAGTCGGATATCTTAATAAGGGTAAGTGATACTCTGATTATATTTTGAGTAATTTTTTATATTTACAACCATTATGCATATTCGTGAGAGAAGCTAAAGTTTGAAATAAAAGTGTATTAACTTAAATTAGATAGGAATTGAGTGTCAGTGTTCTACCAACTCTGTTATCTAATTTAACTAGCTTATTTTAGAAGTAGAGGATGTGATTGTTTTATTAATTTTATAAATGAAAGAGACAATTCTCACTTCATTGATAATGAGATTTTCTTTTGAAAGTGGTGATTAATACATGTTTTTAGTATTTAAAAAAAATTTAAGAAAATATTGAGAACTAATAAGTTGCATGATGAAAACCATGAATATTAATATTAAATTTTGCAAGATCCATAGGTTTAAGATTGTCAAGGTAAAACAAGAAGGTCAAAAAAATGTCTAACCATAAGGGAGTCAACATGAACAACAAAAAGTATAATGAAGATAACTCAAAGATGACATCCATAACTTGCCCTTCATTCTAAAAATCTTATTCTTTACTTGAAAGACCTTTATGGGTCGTGCTCCAACTCAGCAAAAAAGTCATCCAACTGAGAGGAATGAAGAGAAATGATGCAATAATTACATGTTAAAACTCAAAATTTTTTATAAAATATGACAAATTAACCCTAGGAGGCTATTTCTACTCCATAGTCAATTGCATGTCTAGCTTCAAACTCCCCACAAAACTGATGAAACTCCATTCATTATTTAGGTGTTCCAAAAATGTTCATAGGTGATCAATCACTTGTGATGTAATACATCTCATCATCTATAACTACCTTATCCTTAGACTGACAAACTTTTCTAGTAAAATAACAATAAAAAATAGACGAGAAGAATATATAGTTGTGGTCATAATTATTGCGATTCCTAGTTCTTTCATTCTCTATAATATTATTCCATCTCTCCTAAAATATTGATGCACATTACTTGACACCAAAAGACTACAGACTTTACAATAGCAACTCATGAATCAAACACCTAAATATGTCTTATATAGCAAATCTCTTGAAACATCCACCCTCATGCATATTATTGCATGCATAGAATAGAAAAAAAAAGTTAAACAATCAAGAACCATAAGTATCACTCTCCCAAATGAATCTAATACTTAAATACTATATATATATATATATACACACACACATATGCAAGTGTTTATGTAGTTGCAAATACATGTATGGGTGAAGAAATTACATTAGTCTTATACACCACATATTATTGTGGCAAGTTGGAGTTAATATAAATCAAATTCAAAGTTCCCAATTTGTTTTTTGCTTACAAACAATTACTTAAATATAAATAATTATTGTTCATAGAATAAATTCATAACTTATTATTATTATTTCGTATGCTTAATTAGTATATTAACTATAGATAACTTTAGCACAAATTCCATTTCATTTTTTTAGTGATGAGAAATCAGAAAGCTTAGACGCCACTAGTCTAATCTCTTGTTGTTTGACAATGACAATATAAGCGGACGTCGCACCTACTGCCTTATATTTCCATCACACTATTTAATATTGAGGACAATTGAGCCACAATATTTATAGCTTTAATTTAATTTATTAGAAAAAAATGCTTTTTATCATTTAATTAATAAAAATTTTGATTTCTCAGACATAATTATTATACTTATTCAAATGTAAATTTAATAATTTAAAATTTATTTTGGGCATTTACATACACATGTATGTCACCCAGTTTTTGTGGACGTGGTTACATATCTAACATCTAAACTTTCTTTATATTAAATATGTACCCCTACTAAAGTAGGTGCAGTATGGAGTATTTTTGACAATACATAGTTGTATGGTTGAGAGCCTGAAATGGCGTTCAACTGAGTCATGATCCGGGCGGTTATGAGTCAGAAGTCTGAGATGGTATCAGTGAGTCGGGAGTCTGAGATGATGTCAGACTGGGTCATGATCCGGGCAGCTATGCATCGAGAGTCTAAGATGACATCTGGTCTGGTGATGATCCAAGCTGAAAAGTTGACCAGAAGGTGCATGCCATCCGTCTAAGATTCGGGCAGCTCCTATGATCCCCCGACCTGGATGAGGAATACTGGTGGATTTGCCCGTACCGATGGCCCTTTGAGAGGATAGTCGATTTTCGCCTGTCGTGGGATTATATTTCACTTGGTCGTCAGGAGCCGGGCAGGTTAATGCAAACTCTCGAGCTGCCCCTGGTGGGTTCTAAACTGTCACATCATATTCTTTGTTGGTTGTTGAATTCTTTGAGATTGATTTTAACACATTTTTTATTTACAAATGGAGACGATTAATCTGCCTATTTAATGCTCCAATAGTAGTTTGTGTCATTCATTAATGCACATCTTTCCTACATGATTGAAGCTTTGATTTGATGATTAAAATGACTATTAGTAACACTAGTCATTTATGAAATGTATCACTTTGCAAGACTTTTCAAATATGCATAATAGTGATTTTGTTAACAATAATAATAATAATAGTTTTAATAATTATTATAATCTTATCATTATTATTATTATTATTATTATTATTATTATTATTATTATTATTATGCTCAAAGTAATATATATATATATA